>NC_068917.1:43876002-44179364 GCF_023091745.1 Budorcas taxicolor | reverse complement strand
AGAATTTTAATGGGTCATTCATTTGGCTATAAAAGAGTCTAGAGGAGGAGATGATTCTCAGCTTGTATACCATATATCCCTAGAGGTTCCACTTCCCTGATAGCTCAGTTGGTAAAGAATCCACCTGCAATGCAGGAATTTTTGCATTTATTTGACTTCCTGGGTTGGGAAGATCCACTAGAGAAGGGATAGGCTACCCTCCCCAGTATTCTTGGGCTTCTCTTGTTGCTCAGCTGGTAAAGAACCTGCCTGCATTAAGGGAGTAAGTTCAACCCCTGGGTTGGGAACATCCCCTGGAGAAGGGAAAGGCTACCCACTCCAGTATTCTGGTCTGGAGAACTCCATAGTTGAAAAGCATCTTGGGAGCTGTTAACGGGGGCAGAAGTAGACAAGATCCAAGTCCTTTCCCCTCCACACACGCAAGGACTGAGTCTGAAGAGCTCAAGCTATTGTATGATTTAGTATACTCCATCAATACAAACTGATTATCTACTTGCTCAGCATTTATGGGACCCATGAAAGAAGACTTTCAAAAAAATTATTTGTCAAATAACAATACAAATATAATCCCATTCTTTAAAGAAATATAACATCAATCCCACACACATACATTATATAATTACTATCTAAAAGTATACTTCTCAAGTGTTAAGCACAGGCTGTCAAGGCCAAATGACTCTAATCCAAAGTACGTTATTTAAATTCTTTGATTCTCAGTTTCCTCACCTGCAATAATACCACCTACCCTTGTGGAGCTGTTTTAAGCTTTAGAAATAAAGAGCTGAGCATTAAGCATAGGAAATGGCACACAGTAGGTGCTTAGTAGATGGCAGCTACTATTATTTTTATTCATTGCTGTACCTGGATGTCTGACAAAGCAGATGGTAGATGACTTCAAAATGAGAATTATTAAAAATCTAAATAGCTTATATAGCTCGACCAGTAGTCACAGAGCACTCCACCTCACCTCTCACTACTCAGGTCTCCCACCCATTCCTCCAGGCACTTTAACCCTGCTTCAGTTCCATCAACCCATGTTCTCCCTCACATCAGGTCTTCACAAACACCCTGCTCTCAGAAGACTCTTCCTTTTATTTCCTCCTTGGTCACCTATATTCTTTAAATCTTAGCTTAAACATCACTTCCTCTGGGAAGACTTCCTTGACAAGCTGTTACTATAAATAACAACTTTTATTGCTTCTTCTCTTTCAGATACTGATGTCAAGGAGGCTCAGCTATATATATATATATTGAGGCCTATATTGCCAATGTATTTCTAGCACACATAAAGAACTCCTCTGATTTACTTTGGCAAAGAGGGCAGGTGCTCTGTTTAAGTTGTGTTCCAATTTCTTCAAATTATGTGTAAACAGAAGTGCCAGTTATTATAGTTTTCTACTTTCTACTAATAGGAAAAATGTTATAGGACAAACTGAACTTTTCAAACAAACAAAAAGTACTGATGTTGAAACGGATAGTTTGATAAGCAAATTTGATGATTCATAGGAAACATTACATGTCTCTAAGAACAAAATTATGGAATTGACTAAAATAAGTCAATAAAGCTAAGTGATTATTGAAAAAGAAAATTTTCTGCAGTTCAGCTTTGGGAGGTCCTTTGCAATAGGTATATTAGATGAACAGTGTAAACCGCTTCTAATTAGAAAACTGAATTCCAGGTCAAAGTAGCTATAGAATATTAATATATTATTCTCATTTTAATTTCTTAAAGTCCTATCATACTACACCACCAGATATACTTTTGGTTCAAAATTATATCTTATGAATGGAGTAAAAACTGGACATGTTCTTCAGCTCTACTAAAAAAATTGGCATTTCCCTAATCACTATGGTGACTACACTGGGTGACAGACCATCCAGGGTGAAGGACACCAGTGCTGACCTTGCCTCAGGCCAAGTTGGTATCCACTCTGACCTAGAGCCTGAGTTTCAATAATTCACAATCCAGAGCAATACAAGGAAGAATCAGAGGTTCTTAGTAAAGAAAAGGGAAGCAGCTGGCTTTATGACTAATGTAACTGCAGAAGATTAGTTACTTGACAATGAGGGCAAAAAGAGAGAGTCAAAGACCAACTCTTCTAGAAAAGGAGGTCAAATCCAACCCCCTCCAATTTTTCATTAGACAAGTCTGACAATATTACCAGTACTACTGATAGCGATAAGAATGAAAATAATAATAGCAAAAAGAGAACTTTTATCAAAGGTTTATTATAGATAAGGTACTATTTTAAATTATTTAAAAAATAGGTTATTTAATACTTGAAGTATTTAAGACATAATTATTTTTATACAGTAGGGTATTCAGTCTTAGAAAATAAATTGTTTGTCAAAAGTCATATAACTAAAAAGAGCAAGAATCAGGATTTAAATCCATCCTTTCAACTATGAATCTCACTTTCTTAATCTATACGAAACCTGATTTATTGATGAAATATCTCTCAAAGAAATAAAAGGGGAAAATTAAAATCCATGCAAAAAAGAAATACGTAACAGTCAAGAGAATCTAATGTTAAAGAAAAAATCTAGAAAGACCCTAGAGAAAATTATTGGATTTGGCTCTGTCCAAGTTAACCACGATGGTGTGATCACTCACCTAGAGCCAGACATCCTGGAATGTGATGTCAAGTGAGCCTTAGAAAGCATCACTACGAACAAAGCTAGTGGAGGTGATGGAATTCCAGTTGAGCTATTTCAAATCCTGAAAGATGATGCTGTGAAAGTGCTGCACTCAATATGCCAGCACATTTGGAAAACTCAGCAGTGGCCACAGGACTGGAAAAGGTCCGTTTTCATTCCAATCCCAAAGAAAGGTAATGCCAAAGAATGCTCAAACTACCACACAGTTGCACTCATCTCACACGCTAGTAAGGTAATGCTCAAAATTCTCCAAGCCAGGCTTCAGCAATACGCGAACCGTGAACTTCCAGATGTTCAAGCAGGGTTTAGAAAAGGCAGAGGAACCAGAGATCAAATTGCCAACATCCGCTGGATCATGGAAAAAGCAAGAGAGTTCCAGAAAAACATCTATTTCTGCTTTATTGACTATGCCAAAGCCTTTGACTGTGTGGATCACAATAATCTGTGGAAAATTCTGAAAGAGATGGGAATACCAGACCACCTGACCTGCCTCTATATGCAGGTCAAGAAGCAACAGTTAGAACTGGACATGGAGCCACAGACTGGTTCCAAATAGGAAAAGGAGTATGTCAAGGCTCTATATTGTCTCCCTGCTTATTGAACTTCTATGCAGAGTACATCATGAGAAACGCTGGGCTGGAAGAAACACAAGCTGGAATCAAGACTGCCGGGAGAAATCTCAGTAACCTCAGATATGCAGATGACACCACCCTTATGGCAGAAAGTGAGGAGGAACTAAAAAGCCTCTTGATGAAAGTGAAAGAGGACAGTGAAAAAGTTGGCTTAAAGCTCAACGTTCAGAAAATGAAGATCATGGCATCTGGTCGCATCACTTCATGGGAAATAGATGGGGAAACAGTGGAAGCAGTATCAGACTTTATTTTTTGGGCTCCAAAGTCACTGCAGATGGTGACTGCAGCCATGAAATTAAAAGACACTTACTCTTTGAGAAGAAAAGTTATGACCAACCTAGATAGCATATTCAAAAGCAGAGACATTACTTTGCCAACTAAGGTCCATCTAGTCAAGGCTATGGTTTTTCCTGTGGTCATATATGGATGTGAGAGTTGGACTGTGAAGAAAGCTGAGCGCCGAAGAATTGATGCTATTGAACTGTAGTGTTGGAGAGGACTTTTGAAAGTCCCTTGGACTGCAAGGAGAGCCAACCAGTCCATTCCAATGGAGGTCAGTCCTGGGTATTCTTTGTAAGGAATGATGCTAAAGCTTAAACTCCAGTACTTTGGCCACCTCATTCCAAGAGATGACTCATTGGAAAAGACTCTGATGCTGGATGGGATTGGAGGCAGGAGGAGAAAGGGACGACAGAGGATGAGATGGCTGGATGGCATCACCGAGTCAATGGACGTGAGTTTGAGTGAACTCTGGGAGTTGGTGACGGACAGGGAGGCCTCAGTTTGTGTCCGACTCTTTGCGACCCCATGAATCGCAGCACGCCGAAGCTCAACATTCAGAAAACGAAGATCGTGGCATAATCCCTTCACTTCATGGGGAATAGATGGGGAAACAGTGGAAAGATGCCAGGGAGGCCTGGCGTGCTATGATTCATAGGGTCGCAAAGAGTCGGACACGACTGAGCGACTGAACTGAACTGAACTGATAGTGCACAGTCCAATATTCTTGCCTGGCGAATTCCATGGACAGAGGAGGCTGGCAGACAGCAGTCCTCGGGATCACAAAGAGTAGCACACTATTAGTAACTAACATTTTCACTTTCTAAGCGTACAGTATCCATTGCACGGGTAGCATCCAAATTTCATAGGATTAAAAAGTGGTGAGACAAAAGGAAAATGTAATAGGTAACTGTGATGTCTATGTCCAGGAAATTAGCAATGAGGGAATACCTGAAGAAACATGTCAACTGAAGAGGGAAAATACTCAGGAGGAGATACATGTAAAGATACCATACTCAAGCTCCCACAAGAGGTTCTTACACAACATTGTTCCACAGCCCTCACTCCCAGCCCCCTTACCTCCTTGATTTCAACTGAGCTCTTTAATATTTCTATGAAGAAATGCCCTTTTCCAGTTTGTTTTTCTTGTGAACTCCAACTTTTCCTTCAGCACACAGTTTAAAGGTTACATCCTTGGTGAAGACATCACTGACCCTCATTTCCAAAACAATTTTCATTTTTACTCCTAAGGAACTTTGTATCTAATTCTATAACAAATCCATCTCCATTAAAAGTTGGTTTTGAAGGGTTCCCTGGTGGCTCAGTGGTAAAGAGCCAATGCAGGAGACATGGGTTGGATCCATGGTCTGGGAATATCCCAAGTGGGCTGCCGTCTATGGGGTCACGCAGAGTCGGACACCACTGAAGTGACTTAGCAGCAACAGCAGCAGCAGCAAGGAGCAACTAGGCTCATGGGCCACAACTATTGAACCTGTGCCCTAGAGCTTGTGAGCGGCAACTATATGGCTAGCGTGCAGCAAATGCTGAAGCCCACATGCCCTAGAGCTTGTGCTCTGCACCAAGAGAAGCTACTGCAATGACAAGCCCACGCATTGCAACTAGAGTAGCCCCCGCTTGCTGCAACTAGAGAAAAGTCAACACAGCAACGAAGACACAGCACAGCCACAAATAAATAAATAAAATCACTGGTTTCCTGTATCAGGTACCAAACTGAATTACCTTTGAAACCCTAGCATTTACACAGAGCCTGGCATATTACTCTTAAAATATACTATCTAGAACTGTCAATAATTTTTTTAATAATTTTTAACTCTAGATGAGAAAATATTCTAAAGATCACTTAAAAGAGAATCAAAGACTATAACTACCAACTATTTAAATAGTAGTTCTTATTTTTACAAATATTCAGTACAGTTGGTCAACTAAAGGATCTTCTTATTGGGTTGGCACAGTAAAATTTATTTCAATTATAAATCAGCATGTTCCTTCAAAGCACCTTACTTTTTTATATTGGATACTAAAAATTAGCAGCTCTGATTCTAAAAATAAATATGTTCCTCAAGAACTAAAATAAATGTCTTTAAAAAAATTATTTTTACAAAAGACTTTCAACTGAAATTCATTTAAAAATATAACCCCACCTTTTAGGATGTCTGCCACAGCCTTAATTATGAAAACACTATTCCCTTAGGGGACTAAGCCAACGAGAATCAAGTCCCAAGTAAGGGCAAATGAGAGAAAAATGTCTTTGTTTCTGTTGATTATATCAAATAATGGTCTGAAGTGAAAAGAATTCTATTCATGCCCATTGAAGCTAGGATGAACAAGAAGCAAACCTCTTGACCCAGAACAGAGGAAAGATAGCCAAGGAAGACGGATGCACTACCTCGGGCTTAGTTCTCCAAGCTAACACAGGGTTCCATCCACAATATTACTGATCAAATTTTAATCCAATAGAACATTCTGTTTTGGACTCAATATTTTATAGACAATCATTTTTTCCTCTTAATCACTGTTGACTGCTTCCATCAGAACTTTCTCATGGGTATATTGCTAATTACCATGGCTTCCTTCTGATTGTGATGATTTACTACACACAGGAATACGGAGAAGAGAAGTGAGGACAGAAATAACCCATTAAGCTGTGGCCTAAAGTGGGGAAGTCAGGAGCATTGATACTTAACATTAATCCCTAAAATCCAGCTTCTAAGGGTTGTGGCACCATTTTAAAGATATCTATAAACTGACATGGCTGAGCAACTGAACTGAACCTTCTTGAAGATTGTCCTTTGCCTAACTGACAGTGCTGGCTGGATTTGTTTCCTACACAAAATGTCTTTTTGATCACATGATAATATGCTCACTCTCCAGGATGCACCATAACTTAAGTGGGAATGCTAAATGGGTGATAAATTGATACTAGACAAAAGGAAACAATATAGCCACACAGCTATTACATCCATTCTGTGAAAGAAACAAACAGTATCTGGGCAGAGAAAGGTCAAGATTCACAGTCTCTGACAATAAAAGAATCTGAACAAAGTTGACAGCATCTTTGAATACAAATATATATATATGTCCTTGAACTCAGATAGAAGCCCCTAAACCCCAGGGCTCAACTGTCCCTGGGGTATATTACACTTAGAAGGAGCAGTATTAGGACAACATACTCTCCCACTTTGAGAGAAAAGATGTATGACCTTTTTCAAGAAAAAGGGAAGACAGGCAGAGACAGTAGAGTCAGGAAGAAATCCAGTTGGGGGACCACTTAAAATTCTGGGCAGCCTGAATGGGAGAAAACATTCTTGGAGCCCTGGTTCAAGATTTAGGCTGGTTTAGAAATTATCCTCAGTGTCAGCAGCATTTGTGAAATATCTGGATCCCATGATTAAAACATGAATAAAAGTTCTGAATTTTGACTAGATTCTACCTTGAAAAGAATTTAAATTGGCTGGCTATGATGTAAAATGAAATAGTAGGAATATATTTTCCTTTTCCTCTACCTTGGATTTTTTTTTAAACTTATTTATTTTTAATTGAAAGATAATTGCTTTACAATATTGTGTTGGTTTCTGTCAAACATCAACATGAGTCAGAAATAGGTATACATATGTCCCCTCCTTCTTGAACCTCCCTCCCACCTCCTACTCTATCCCATCTCTCTAGGTGTCAGAGAGCCCCACTTTAAGTTCCCTGAGTCATTTACCCTGGATTTTTAATTCATGTCCAGGGCAAGTAGGGTTAGAAGACCTCTCAAAATTAGGCATAAAATGACCAACTTGAAGACGTATCTACAAGAAAATCTGACAAATCACTCAAGGAAGGGATAGGGGAAGGGAGATTAGCACATTTCTAGCCATATTCAATACAGACCGATTAGTTCAAAAGGGCTTTTTACAAATATGATAAGGATAAATAATATCAAGTTTGTAGTGTCTAATCAAGGTACTGAACTTGAATGTTCTTATGTATTTTATTTAAATGGGCAACAATGTCTGCATTTTTAAGCTGAGACTCTATGGCATTTTATGAATAATGAAATATTGGAAAAAATAGAAAATCTGATAAAGAATTATACAATAATACCTCAAAATATCTTCTTAGAATTCTCCATTCCTAAATCAGATTGTCCAAGGAAAGTGACAAACTGATTCTTAACATCATACAGAATAAATTAAAAATAACTGAACTATTTTTAGAATAAACGTTTTGCTTGGTACTTATTACACAATGAAATAAAAACCCTTAGGGCTTTGGAGAAATAAAACTATATATTAAGATTTTAAAATGTTCTGGTTTCTCAAAATTCCAATACACTTAATATTACATTGTCTCAAAATTTAAAGATTCAGCTATGGGCTTTCTCTTTACACCATATGGCCAAAGCAAGGAAAGCTAGAACACAATGAAAAGTTAAATCAATAGAAGCAACTACCTTTGACATCAATGCTATGATTTCAACATCCATCATGGGTCAGTGACAAGACTTGGAATATTTTAAAGGCATCCTACCACAGTTTGAAAACTTGAGATGACATCAGCATATTAACAATACAAAGATGTTAGAATAATAAGAAATTATAGCACCTATCTTATTAGTTATTGACAATCTATATTCACAGAAACACTGTTAGAACGCACTGGGGATGTTCAAATATGTCACTTTCTAGAGAGGAAAGGAAAAGAGAGGAGAGGAGAGAGGAGGCAGGGGAGAGAAGGTGAAGGGAGGGGAGACAAGAAAGGAAGGAAAAAGGAGGTGAGGAAGGAAAGGAGAAAGAGAGGAAGGGAGGAATGGAGACAGGAAGCGAGGAAGGAAGGAAAGGACAGAGTAGACAAAATCTTTCCCAATAACATAAGCCTGGAAGGACAATATAACAAGCATTCCAGGCATATATCACAATAATCCACTATGTGAAATAAAGTACTTTGTTGACAAAAAGAAAATGAAAGCTCTCAAATTCTTTGATGTAAGGGGACCAGGTTGTCACCTGCCTTGAATGTCCTAGAAGAAAGAACTAACTTGAGGGACTGAAAAATACACCTGTTGGGAATGAGCCATGTGGCATAACCATAAAGTTTTCTATACTGTGTTCCATATGTACATGAGAGTATTTTTTTATAAGGATATGAACAAAGTGTGTGTGTATATGTGTAATTTTCTATTTATCGCTGGTGATACTGATTTTCTACTTCTGTTAGGAACTTAGTTTTGTTTTTTCTTTTTTGGCTTTATATATATTTGAGCCAGACATCCTGGAATGTGAAGTCAAGGGGGCCTTAGAAAGCATCACTACGAACAAAGCTAGTGGAGGTGATGGAATTCCAGTTGAGCTGTTTCAAATCCTGAAAGATGATGCTGTGAAAGTGCTGCACTCAATATGCCAGCACATTTGGAAAACTCAGCAGTGGCCACAGGACTGGAAAAGGTCAGTTTTCATTCCAATCCCAAAGAAAGGTAATGCCAAAGAATGCTCAAACTACAGCACAATTGCACTCATCTTGCATGCTAGTAAAGTAATGCTCAAAATTCTCCAAGCCAGGCTTCAGCAATACATGAACCGTGAACTTCCAGATGTTCAAGCTGGTTTTAGAAAAGGCAGAGGAACCAGAGATCAAATTGCCAACATCTGCTGGATCATGGAAAAAGCAAGAGAGTTTCAGAAAAACATCTACTTCTGCTTTCTTGACTATGCCAAAGCCTTTGACTGTGTGGATCACAATAAACTGCGGAAGATTCTGAGAGAGATGGGAATACCAGACCACCTGACCTGCCTCTTGAGAAATCTGTATGCAGGTCAGGAAGCAACAGTTAGAACTGGATATGGAACAACAGACTGGTTCCAAATAGGAAAAGGAGTATGTCAAGGCTGTATATTGTCACCCTGCTTATTTAACTTACATGCAGAGTACATCATGAGAAACGCTGGGCTGGAAGAAACACAAGCTGGAATCAAGACTGCCGGGAGAAATCTCAATAACCTCAGATATGCAGATGACACCACCCTTATGGCAGAAAGTGAGGAGGAACTAAAAAGCCTCTTGATGAAAGTGAAAGAGGACAGTGAAAAAGTTGGCTTAAAGCTCAACATTCAGAAAACGAAGATCATGGCAGCTGGTCCCATCACTTCATGGGAAATAGATGGGGAAACAGTGGAAACAGTGTCAGACTTAATTTTTTGGGCTCCAAAATCACTGCAGATGGTGACTGCAGCCATGAAATTAAAAGACACTTACTCCTTGGAAGAAAAGTTATGAGCAACCTAGATAGCATTTTCAAAAGCAGAGACACTACTTTGCCAACTAAGGTCCATCTAGTCCAGGCTATGGTTTTTCCTGTGGTCATGTATGGATGTGAGAGTTGGACTGTGAAGAAGGCTGAGCACCGAAGATTTGATGCTTTTGAACTGTGGTATTGGAGAAGACTCTTGAGAGTCTCTTGGACTGCAAGGAGATCCGGCCAGTCCATTCTGAAGGACATCAGCCCTGGGTGTTCTTTGGAAGGAATGATGCTAAAGCTGAAACTCCAGTACTTTGGCCACCTCATGCGAAGAGTTGACACATTGGAAAAGACTTTGATGTTGGGAGGGATTGGGGGCAGGAGGAGAAGGGCATGACAGAGGATGAGATGGCTGGATGGCATCACTGACTCGATGGATGTGAATCTGAGTGAACTCTGGGAGTAGGTGATGGACAGGGAAGCCTGGCGTGCTGCGATTCATGGGGTTGCAAAGAGTCGGACACGACTGAGTGACTGAACTGAACTGAACTGAAAATATAAAGTGATTCTATTTAAGAAGCTATCAGATCTCCTCTATCAACTCTGTGTAATGAGGTGACTGGCCTTCCCTAACTATGGTAAAAGTCTGAATGTTTATTCTTTGGTTTAACCTCTGCAGTGAGGAAACCAAGTACAGGTGAAACCATATTGAAAAGAAGGATTCAGTGAATTAGCGCAAGAAATATCCAACTATCTTTCCTTACTCAGCTCCCCAGGCAACTAAGCATTCACCCACCAGGCAAGAAGTTGAAGTCATTTAAAAATATGACCACCTCAAGAGGAAAAACAGTACTGAACATCAGAAGGTCCCCAGTTAAAAAGCCCAGTCAAGTTACTCTATACTGAAGTCAACAAAGTCACTGATGGATTTAAATCAGGCTTTTATCCCCTCATTTTAAAATATGAATAAACCCTCAAAGATTATCAGGTATTTCAGAAATGTTTCTAATACAAACGATAGGCCAGAAAAAAATTATTGTACATGAAAGAAAGAGACTATATGAGAAGAAAATTTCACAAACTTGAAAAATTAATACCTTGAGAGAGAGGAAAAAAAGATACTATAAACAGGAAATAAAGCATGATGTTATAAAAAGGGCCATATAAGGAATTTTATAAAGCTCTTAAAAATTAAAATGATGGTAACAGAAATGAAAAGTAACAGATGGGATGAAAGATGAAACTAAAAACAGAACCCAAAAGTCCAAAAAGTGAAAAAGGAGAAAAAAGAGGGGAGGTAATCTTAAATGAAAAAAATAAAAAGAAAAAGAATAAAAACTCCCAATACTGGAGAACACGAGTGTCCATGAGATTGAATAGGCTCATCAAGGTTCCAGCACAATGTATGGGAATAGGCCCATATCAAGACATGAAATTTTAAGAAACTGGGATTTAAAACATGAGAGAAAAAAACATATAGATTGCATACAATGGGTCAATAATCAGAAGAGTCTTTCACTTTTCCATAGCAATTCTGAACACTGGGAGACATTGGAAGAATTCCCTCAAGATTCTGAAGAAAAAGATATCCAACCCCCAATTCTGTACCCATCCAACAACCAAACTGTGAAATAAATTCCCTCTCAGACACAAAAGAGTGCAAAATATACCATTTCTTAAGATGTTACTGCAAGCCGTGCTTTAACAAATCAAAAAAGAGTTTAAGACACTGATTTAGGAAACAGGAAAGCCAACATAACAGAGAAAAAGGAAATCCCAGGATGACGGCAAAGGGATCGCCCAAGATGGGGCTGAGCAAACAGCATCCATTCCAGACTAGAGCAGGTCAGAATGCTCTGAGACTTATTCAAAGGGACACATAATCATTAAATGCAAGGAAAGTAAATTGAGTTTTACAAAAAAGAAAAGTAATCACAGCTCACTAGATAGATCTGAATAGTTTTTATATGTCACAAGAATATAAACATTGATTAATGATCTATCAGAATTATAGCAAAACTATTAGGTTGAAACGTATGAAATTGCTGTTTTTTGTAGATCAAAAATTGCACATAGTTCAACCTAGTATATCAGGAGCCTTTGGGACGGAAAAAGTGTGTGTGTGCATGCACACAAGCATATGTTAAAGACTAACTAGAAAGAAGAGTATGATACAAAAATGTTTAAAAAATCAAGAAACAGTAAAATAAACACTGCTTGCCTCTGAGAAGGAATAGAGGGAGGATGAGGACTGCTTTTTTTTAAATAACAAACTTGCTGAACTATTCTGACCTGTAACAAATATCTAATAACACTAAATTTAATTTTTTTGAAAATGTTTCTTGAAAAGGAAGGAAGGAAAAAAGGAAGAAAAGGGAAAGGAGAAAGAGAAAGAAAAGATAGTCCAGGAGTGAAGGCCAGGTGCACTTATCACACACACTTCAAGTTCTCAAGGGAGCACCTTCTGGAGAAAAGAGCAGGCTCTCCACTGCACTGCCATCAGAGATAGGCATGCTCAAGGCCACTCTTCTTCCACACAGGAGACCAACAACAAACCACAGTGAGTGTAACTGCTCAATGTGTGCTTAATATTGGTAGGCTGTTGAATTATCTTCTTAAAATTATATATAACATTGTTTCTACAGTTTTCTACCTGCTCTTTGGATGATATGCCATAAGCTACTCTCTTCTGAATGTTCAGAGTCTTGAAATTGGTGATGACATCAATGATACCATTGTGTTATACAGAACAGGGAGAAGAGTGTGCTGAGATTTAAGTATAAAAGAAATAATTGTGACAGATGTCTTCATTTACACTGAGAGTCCAAGACCCTTCTCCATGATTCTGGCACGCCCCCTGCCCATCCCACTTCTATCTCCTGAGAACAACATAACCTTGAGTCCTTCTGTCTATAATTCAAGAAAAGTTATCCCTCTACCCAAAGACTTATTTATATTGCAATTTCAAAAGCACATTTGCTAAAGATTTTCTTTGATACTGAGAAATTACAGGAAAATTATCTTTCTCACATATTTTCTCACCATTCTTTAGAGGAAATGACAGGCCAATGTATTCACAATCCAAAGGAGAACTATTAACTGGCACAAAATAGCACTATTTTGTCAGTAGCTTTCCAAAACAAGCTCAGTGTCCCAAGTATGAATAAGCCTTGTAGTAAACATGTGATGATGAATTCATTATCAATTTTTTAAGTGGCATGACTCAGATTTTCAGACCTTTAAGATAATTTAATTTTCATTAAACAGTAACAGTCACCATAACTCCCAGGCACCTTCCAAAATATCACAAAGGCAAAATCCCTTCCTGTAGGGTACAAACATCCTCTCCTTTATCAAATACTACCATAAGCCAATTACATAAAAGTACGAGTGCCGACATTTCAATAAGAAAGAAATAGGAAGATGTGATAAAGAATAAGGAGGAGTAAAGAGGAGGAGAAAACCCAGTTAGAGTGGTCAAGTCAGAAACAAATGCTCTCTTTAGGACTTAAGAGGCTCTTTTGGAAGACGGATTATAGTTTGAGTGTTTATCTTTGTATCCCTACAGCCTATCTCAGAAAGAACTTGGCACACCAGAAAATGCTCAAGGAAAATTTGCTGACTTTATCTAAGAACTGAACGAGGTCTGTTTGGGCGCCCATTGTGCCAGAAAGTGTTGTCCGAATCATTTCTTCAACACAGCTATGTTGGAGGGGCAGCACAAGGAGGTGCACAGCATCTTCTCTGGGAACAGCAGCTCCTTACCTGTTGCTGGACTGGTACTTGCTGAACCACCTGTGTAGGCACTGCTGCTTGACTAGCCACAGATGTCTGTAAAGTCACTGTCGAACCTGTGTCCGACCCGGTCTCTGATGTCTGCATGATGGTCTCTGAAATTTATTAAAACAGAAAGAAAGTTTAAAATGCTATTCTTATATGACTAGATGCAGCACATTGTTCTTAACATCCTAAACTGAGACTAACCTTCTACTCCCAGAATATCTCTAACTCCACCCAACATGCTCTCTTGATATTCCATGCATGGTTATAGTCATGTTGACCACTTTTAAAATCAATATAGAAAATTGCTAATCTACATTTTAAAAATCTCCAGGAATACCTTTTATTTTGAGGCTATAAAGGTTGAACTTCAATGAGGTCTCATCTGTTATAAGCTGTTTCAAGCACACTATAAACTAGTCATATTGTAAATTATGTGAAGACTTAATTCTCATAACACAAACCCTAACTGGATGCAAATGTCATAAATTGTACTTTCTCAACACTTTTATAAACTATAGGATGTCACTGGAAGTGTACAATTTAGAATAAATTACTTCTAAGGTCCAACTTTCGAACTCAATATTCACTGACTTTTAAAAATTAATGTGTATATAAAAACCAATTGATAGATCCTAAACTTAGCCACAGGATCAAGCTCACTGATTTTCTTGCCTGTGGGATGATATGGTGCTAAAATCACAGTTAAATTATATTCTTACACAAAGATAGCCAAACAACAACAATGTTGAATATTTTGAAAGATAAGGAGGATCACTATTATCTAGTGACATTTGCAAACAAAGACACGAAATTTTACCATCTCTCATTCACAACTCAACATGGCATATTTTTCAGTTCTCATGTGCCTACCTTACTAAATCAGGATTAAATTTTACAGTGTACATTCAACAAGTATGGTTTCTTAGGCCCTGATATTCCCTTTTGTTACTTATACAGTCAATAGAAAAAATATTAATTTCTTTGCTATTGAGCAGGGACCAGAATTCTAATTTTCTTTCCTAGGGGAAAAACAATATGTAATCGGTAGCTTAAGAAAAATACTGCATTATGGTTTAAATCCATGAACAGTAT
The DNA here is from genome assembly GCF_023091745.1 of Budorcas taxicolor. NCBI lineage: Eukaryota > Metazoa > Chordata > Mammalia > Artiodactyla > Bovidae > Budorcas > Budorcas taxicolor. The sequence goes on along the minus strand of NC_068917.1, from coordinate 44,164,682 downwards.
GATGAACATTAATTTTCCCAAAGAAAATTCTGAAAGAGCATTCAGTTCTTTCAGTAGAAAATTAACCTCTCTCAGCATCTTTTGTCACAGCATGACCTCTTCCAATTTTTCCCCAAACCTTTTCAATCATCTCATTCAATTTCAGAAACAGACCTCTGAAGATACCTAATCTAAACTTACTTCATAAAAGAGAAAACTAAAGCCAGAGAGGTTAAGAGACTTGCTCAAGGTGACAGGGAGTAGAGAAAGGGCTAGGCCTTTTCACTTCGAATCTCTGCTTAGTTTTCTTTCTAGACCTTGATACTGGTATAACTTTAGGTGATTGACTATTCTTACTCCATTGTTAGACAAACCCCTAAAGCAGAACAATAAACCTTAGTGCGTACAAAAAGATACAGCAGTAAAGCTAACACTGACAGAGTATTTAACATATGCTATGTTCTCTTCTAAATGCTTTAAATGTTAATTCATAAATAACTCCATGTGACAACCCAATGTGGTTGGTATGATTATAATCTCCATTTACAGATGAGGAACGTTATGCCCATACAGTGAAGGCAGAGAGGGGCTACAGAAGGAAAGTGATGGCGACTGTGGCTACCACTCCATTTATTTGGGCCAGCTAATGTTCAGCTCAGGGATAACTGAATTTATGGGAAAGCAAAACTGTAGCTGTCAGTTTCTCCAGTTTTCCAAAAGAAGACTTTTTCATGTGAATAGCTAAAGATGGTAGCAAATTAACAAAAAATGTAACACTGATCTTCAAACACACACACAGCCTTTTTTCTTCACTAGTATTAAGACCACGAATATGCCTGACAATATTTGAGAATGATAGTATTCACTACATGAAACTCTTGCCTAATTAAGATTACCTGGGGTTCCCAAAATTGGGAGAGGGGATACACAAATTCAGAACTCTATCTGTACCTCTTCTTTATTCCACTGTAGAGGGAAAAAATACCCTCCCCCAAAAGAAAGCACATGCCAATTTCCTTCAATTCATTACACACTTTTGGGCAATTGATGCCACTTGCACTATAGCAGAGGGGCTATTAGTGAGAGTGAGGTGACACGTTTCTGCAGGGAATGAGGAATGAACCGGATGTTAGATATCATCTTCAGTGAGTTTTTCTTAGCTTCTCTTCCCAACTCCAAGAGAGGCATTGGTCAATTTAGTACACAAATGAGGAACACAGTTACCAGTTATGTTTTTGTGTTTAAGCTACTCATTCAAGCGTTGGATGAGATTCTTACAGTGAAGTCACTCAAAGTAAAACTCTCTCCTGTTCATTCCAGTCTTGGCTACGAACTTCACTGAGGCTCTTTCGTGTGTCCAGGGGTCTATACTGAAGATCACCCTACACACTCTGTTTTGGTATATGACTCATAATTTGACCACGACTGTTTTAGACAAATATACGTTAAGACTATAAATAATGAAGATATTTAAAAAATTAAATGCATTTTGAAAGTAATTCCTCAGCAAATCACCTGAGAGAGCTTATCAGAAGATAAAAGGCACAGATTTGAAAACTGGGTGCCTATGGACCATATTAGACTCCATAGATAGGCTTTGGCACAGACTATCTACAAATTAAAAATTTTAATTGTCAGCCTTTAAAAATCAGAAAATTCTGTGTTAAAAGCCAAATTTCTAAATTCTCTTGAAAAATCTGAATATCTAGAAAAGGTAAGCCCATATTATGTGTTTTATACTCAAATCATTTATATGGCAATACATATACTTGGCCTTTATAGGCACTTGAGGCATAAAAGAAACACCCAAGCTTTGACTACTTTACTAATAGGAATGTTTAACTTATAGATGATTGGAACTAAAATCTTTATCATTTAACTTCATCTCTGGGTCAGCTGAGGCCCAGAGATGTGAAGTCACTGAACTGAGATCAAATAGCTGTTGGAAGTAAAAAAAGAGGGTATGGACATAACACTGAAGCTCATGCATTGAACGACTAAACAAACTAGAAGTCCTGAGTTTCATAATTGACACTGAACAGACCAGAAGTGAAGATAATTTAAAAAAGCAAATTGATGAACTTTTAGAATGAGAAAGAAGGAAAAAGATCCCAATTATTTAATAGGAGCAACCTTTACAGAATAGAATGGGGAAAATAAGATGGAGAGAAAATGATGGCCTATATACCTTAAAGTTATAGAGTCATGGAGAAACTTACATCCAGCTTCTCGCTCTAGTATGTACCACATCAAAACCAGCACAGAAAGACCAATCCAGAACATTCAATAACTTCCCAGAATATCTACTGTTTACTCCCAAATTACTGCTATCATCTAATCTCCTTGACTCCTGAATTACAGGGTCATGCCAACTGATAAGAACTTAATCTCTCAGTTTGGTCTCTACCTTTCCTTAATAGACACAACTTAATTATCCTCTGATTTCATTTTCTTCCTCAAGTTTGCAGAACAGGTTCTCTCCACCAAAGCCTCAGGCCTTCGAAGGCTCTTAGTTATATCCCTCCCAGAGTCATAACAAAAAAACAGTCACAATCCCATAGTTAGGTCTCTCATTAACTAGTCTTTTCCAGGTGCCACACAATATGCTAACAGCTTGAAATATATCTTCTCATTTAATCCTCAAAACACCCCTGTAATGGTAATGCTGCTGCTACGTCGCTTCAGTCATGTCCGACTCTGTGCGACCCCATGGACGGCAGCCCACCAGGCTCCCCCGTCCCTGGGATTCTCCAGGCAAGAACACTGGAGTGGGTTGCCATGTCCTTCTCCAATGCATGAAAGTGAAAAGTGAAAGTGAAGTCGCTCAGTCGTGTCCGACTAGTAGCAACCCCATGGAGTGCAGCCTACCAGGCTCCTCCGTCCATGGGATTTTCCAGGCAAGAGTACTGGAGTGGGGTGCCACTGCCTTCTCCGAATGGTAATCCTATTATTTCCAATTAAAAAATGAGAAAACTGAAGCACAAATTGATTAAAAACTTGCTGAAAGCCACACAGTTGGTAAGAGTAAGTGTCTAAATTCAAATCCAGATTTGCTTTACTCTAAAGCCCATGTTACCATATACCACACACATGCCATAATGTACATTACTGAATACTTTGCAAAATTACAATGAAAGACTTCAAAATGAAAAGCTAGAGATAACTGGTCTGAACAGAAAATCTTTGGGATTCTCAATCTATCCTATTTGATCTATACTTCTAATAACAGTGAGACATCTCTTTTCTCTCTGACATCGAACACAGGAAGTATTCTTTTTCTACTGAGGCATAATAAAACTGAACTGAGCTATCAGGGAAGCCTCACTGCCCATTTAGTAAAGAATCTGCCTGCAATGCAGGAGACCTGGGTTCTACCCCTGGGTTAGGAAGATCCCCTGGAGAAGGGAAAAGCTACCCACTCCAGTATTCTGGCCTAGAGAATTCCATGGACTGTATAGTCCATGGGGTCACAAAGAGTCAGACACAACTAAGCGACCTTCACTTTCACTTTCAATAAAACCCAACTAGTGTTTTCCCAGAGGCATTTTAACTGATTAATTCCCAAGACCTGATTTTTAATAGCAGATCAATTTGAATGTTAAAGCATGCTGAGAAGTGTACGTTTCCCGCCAAATTTTCCTAAACAGGTCATTTAAACCCACTGACACATGTAGAGTATTTTGGTAGCTTTCCAACATTACTTGAAAGCACAGACCATCACATGAGGGTAGTGTCTTAGCATGCTTCATTTGTAGGTTTTGTTTTAGATCCAGTATAAAGGATTGTGTGTACATCTGAGGTGTTCCCATTCATCTAATGGTGGTTTCTGATGTTTTGTTTATGTTTGGGAGTAATTTGGTTAGTTTAGTTCCTTCATAGCCCCCTTTCAAGTGATATTTGTTTATCAGCCACAAATGCTGTCACATTAATCCATTTTGATAAGCTAAATAAACCCCTGCAGTTTGTCCATGATGCAGTCCATATGTAAATAAGTTGTATATTCTTGCAGGAAAGAAATGCACAATTTCAGTCTAGTCATCCTTGCCTAATGTGGCTGTCAGGTGTGTCAAGAGCAACAGATGCTTGTTTGACAAAGGACCTTTTTATTCTGGCTAATTAAGCAGTTGGACACACCCGCCTGTTAACGGTTTTTGCTTTGTATGGCCAGCTCTGGCTGAATCATGCGAATCTACAGCTAAATAGGCCACATTTTGAAAGAAGGCTAATTAACCCTTGGAAAAAGGAAAAGAATATTGCAAAAACCCAGCTGCTGAATGCAGCAAGATTACCATTCTGCAACCTGATGGGCAAAACCTAGGCAAAGCAAATGTGTTTGGAACAAACACACGTTATTCCAAGTTTCAAGGCATTCAAGTGTTCTTTGTGAAACTTCCTGAAGATTATTTAATACACTCAAATTCACAGCTGGATTTCTTTCATCACACACAATGTACATGCCAGATTAAATGGTTTAATAGTCTGACCTAATCAATTACTTATCAAACAGAACTATATAACTGGGCTAGCTTAAAAGTACATAGTATCATCTAATTTTTATTGGGTTTTTTCATCCTGAAATAATTTGCTTTCCAAAAAAAAAAAGGCAAACTCTGCAAAGCTTGGTCCCAGTATACTGATTGTACTGTCGTTACACACTTAGGAATGTAACAGGTTTTAATTCAGTTCAGCTCAAAATAAAAACCTGTAATTTGAATACAACAGAGAATTATCTTCCTCTATCCTTAGTATAGAAACGCAAAAGATGGTAATTCCAATTTCTATTTGAACCAAATTAACCAATATTATTATGATAGTCAGTTATTGGTATAGTAAAAATAAATCACACCTAAAATGTGACTTTAAAGAATAAATTACTTAGAAACCTGGTTCAACATAAGACCATATGAATGCTATTTACAGAAAAAAAGTCATAATTTAAAATTATTACTTTTATAATACAGAATAAGGAGTTTAACATCAGTGTGCTTTCATGGAAAAACATCCAAAATCACAACAAAACTTTTTCAGTAAGAGGTTATTACTAATACTCTGACTAAGCATCAGTATTCTTGAATAAATGTTGGTAAATAAATAAGAGCATATATAACACCCATAGCATTGAAAACCTCTACTTATTAAAATTAGACAACTCAGTCATGATTTTGGGGAAAAAAATAGCTGATACATACTTTCCTGAACATAAAACCAGTATGAAATACACATTTCTGACTATTCTGAAGTAGATGATGAAAATATTAAGATCATTCCAATTCTTTAGAAAAAAACTAAGAATATTAAGCAATTTTCAAAGTTGACAATATAATGAAAAATAATGAGGTATATCAGAAATTATATATAGGGTTAAAATAATGTGGGTTTCTTTTTTCGAAACTGACAAAACTTTGTTGGGCTGAATAATCTAGCTACAAATGTAAAACACTATGTCTAAGCTTTTTTCTTTTTTTCTCTTCACTACCACAAATAATGGAGAAGGAAACAGCAACCCACTCCAGTTTTCTTGCCTGGAGAATCCCAGGGACAGGGGAGCCTGGTCGGCCACCGTCTACAGGGTCCCACAGAGTCGGACACGACTGAAGTGATTTAGCAGCAGCAGCAGCACAAATGAAAACAAACTGGTTAAGCTACAAACTAACAGTCAGCTCTTTTTACTTGAAATATACCTCTGTGAAAAGTTTACTCATTGTAAATAAAGCACAGGGCTTTCTCAAATCAGTAAATCAAGTAACTAAAGAGATGTAAAACAAAAATTTCTAATTTTCTATATTATAAAAGCTCTGCTTCTTTTTTAGATTTGATGCTATGATCCTCCTGTGTACATTTAATCTTTTGTACTAAATTGATCTGTAGAAAAATGATGGAATGATAACAGTGTAGACTTCTTGGCAGTCATCTTCCTGTGATAACTGAAGATGGAGATTAATCTTGGGAATGATTAATCAGCACACCGGTAACATACACAATTTGCCTGGGTAACTTTTTTCACTTTTCAAACAAAAGTTTTCTCTTTGATTCAGAAATAGATTATGAAAAACTGTTTTTGGAGAGGACAAATCAAATTAAATAACTTTAACATTTTTTTATCTTAGTGGACTAATTAAAAAATGAAACAACCTATTATTAACACATTACTGAAACCAAACTGCTGAAATGATGTAAGAATTTTGTTATTTGTTTCTAGTTATCAAAAGAGACTATTATCAGTTACAGAGGTAATTCCTGGGAAAACAACCCACATGCTTATCCAGTCTACTGCTGAGGCCATCCTGCCTGGCATTTTCTTGCACTCACTTCGACAAATTAAAAGGCAAATCAATCTTACATAGGTGATATATGCGTTTAAAAAAAAAAAAAAAGAGCACTCAGATAACAGCTAAAAGAGAAGAAAACCAATGAAAAAAAATTTCTGAATATCCTATACTTTTTCTTACTAGAAGATGAGTCTGAGAACAAAATGATGCAACATACAGAAAGATTCTTACCAAAATTTATGAGACAAACCCATAAATGTTTCTTATTATTGGTCAATTCAATCCTGACAGGGACTAAAACCTATTAAACGGAGTATTTAATGATGATAGCACTTAGAATTAAAAAACAGAGCATTTTATCATAAATCAATCATTTTCATTACTAGAGACAGTAATAAAAATAGCTAGCATATGTTGAGCATTTCCTATGTGATAGATGCTTTGCATCTTTGCATACATTGAACCTTAATTTCAACCATGAAGTAGATATTCTCATTTTATAGGACAGAAAAGGCTTCAGTTTAGTTCAGTTCAGTTCAGTCACTCAGTCATGTCCGACTCTTTGTGACCCCATGAACTGCAGCATGCCAGGCCTCCCTGTCCATCACCAACTCCTGGAGTTCACTCAAACTCAGAATTATGTAATTTGCTGACAGTCATAGAACTATTAAGTGATAAAGAAAGGATTCAAGTTCAGGTCTGCCTCACTCCAATAATGGCACCCTGACACTGGATCCCAGGCAGCAATATAAACAGCTAGACAGGTAAGGCTATTTTAGTGAAATCATCAAGATAAAAGTATTCTATGGAGACTCTGGGTGCTAAGAAAGAATTCTAAATTTGAACAAATGGACACAAATATCACATGAACTGTAAAAATGTGCTATGCCTAGTATTTGATCACTATGTAATCAAAGTTATGTTTATGACATAGAAAAGCATATCATGGGTTAAGAGATATGCACTGACCTTGTGTTCAGAAAATATTTTATAGATGGAAGAGGAAATAATATGAGACTTGTCTCCATTTAAGAATTTAAATTTGTCTAAAAAAAAACAGTCAAATGGACCCATTTAGGCTAGTATCTCTATATAATAATATACACAAATACAAAGATGTTCACTAAGTACTACTTATGACAGTCAATAATAACTGAAATGTCTGTAATGGGGGAACTAATAAATTCTTCTATTCTATATTCCTATAATGGAACACTCTATAGATCTATAAAAGTCAGCATGGAAAGATGTTCATAATACTTAAGTATAAGAAGCAGGATGCCAAATAATATGCAGCCCATGGTATAATCTTATTCACAGATATAAAATGGCATGCTGCTGCTGCTGCTAAGTCACTTCAGTCGTGTCCAACTCTGTGCGATCTCATAGACAGCAGCCCACCAGGCTCCCCTGTCCCTGGGATTCTCCAGGCAAGAACACTGGAGTGTGCTGCCATTTCCTTCTCCAATGCATGAAAGTGAAAAGTGAAAGGGAAGTAGCTCAGTCGTGTCCGACTCTTAGTGACCCCATGGACTGTAGCCTACCAGGCTCCTCCGTCCATGGGATTTTCCAGGCAAGAGTACTGGAGTGGGGTGCCATTGCCTTGTCCGTAAAATGGCATGGTTTGGTAAAATTCTTGAGGGTATACAGTGACATCAGTGTACCTCCTAAGGACTCCTGAAATACAAGCTTTCCCAAACCAATGATCTTAACTTTGGGTGGCCTCAAGCTAACCATAGGCTTGCTGGTCAAAAGCAACATGAGCTCCAGAGACTTATCCTACCCTGGAACCATCCTAAAAAGTCAGTTTTGTATTCTGTAAAAGAGTCCTTATAATCCCCAAAATACCTGTATAGTATCTGATCCCAAAATACCTGTAGAGTATTTGATCCTTTCAGTTAGTACAAGTTCTGTTTGCCTTCCTACTAAGTGGCTCAAAATTCCCAAAGTGCTCTAAACCAACATTTCTAATGGAATAGGCTACATGCAAAACAATGAAGTTAGATAATTCTTTAACACCATACACAAAAATAAGCTCAAAATGGATTAAAGACCTAAATGTGAGACTATACACTATAAAATTCCTAGAGGAAAACATGCGCAGAACACTCTGACATAAATTGCAACAGTATCTTTTTTGATCAATCTCCCAGGATAAAGTAAATAAAAACAAAAATATACAAATGGGACTGACTTAAACTCAAAAGCTTTTGCACAGCAAAGGAAACAATAAACAAGATGAAAAGACAGCCCACAGATGGGGAGAAAATATTTACAAATGATGTGGCCTACAAGGGATTAGTATCCAAAATTTATAACCAGTTTGTGATGCTTAACAGCATCAAAACAAACAACTCAGTCAACAAATGGGCAGAAGACTTAAATAGGTACTTCTCCAAAGACATACAGATGGCCAAAAGGCACATAAAAAGATGTCCAACATCACTAATTATTAGAGAAATGAAAAACAAAAACTACAATGAGCTATCACCTCACACTAGCCAGAATGGCTATCATCAAAAAATCCACAAAGAATAAATGCTGGAGAGAGTGTGAAGAGGAAGGAACCCTCCTACACTGTTGGTGGGAATGTAAACTGGTACAGCTACTATGGAGAACAGTACGGATGTTCTGTAAAGAACTGAAAATAAGAGCTACCACCCTGCAATCCCACTTCTGGGTATACACCCAGAGAAAAACATGATCAGAAAGGATACACACACCCCAATGTTCACTGGGGTGTGTACAATAGCCAAGACAAGGAAGCAACCTAAATGTGCATCAACAGAGGAACAGATAAAATGTGGTACATATATACAATGGACTACTTACTACTCAGCCCATTGTACCTATGTACACATAATTATTTAAAAAGAATTAAATAATGCCATTTGCAGCAACATGGGTAGACCGAGAGACTGTCATACTGAGTGATACGATATCCCTTATATGTAGAAGCTATAAAGAAATGACACAGATGAAATTACTTACAAAACAGAAACAGACACACAGACTTAAGAGAACAAACATGGTTGCTGGTGGAAGGGATGGGTGGAAGGAATAGTTAGGGAGTTTGGGATGGACATATATACTCTGCTACATTTAAAAGGGATAACCAACCAGGATCTACTGTATAGCACATGGAATTCTGCTCAATTGTTATATGGCAACCTGGATGGGAGGAGAGTTTGATGGAGAGCTGATACATGTACTTGTATGGCTGAGTCCCTTGGCTGTTCCCCCCAAACTATCACAACACTGTTAACTGGCTAGATGCTGTGCTGTGCTTAATCCCTCAGTCGTGTCCAACTCTTTGCATCTCCTGGTGGACTGTAGCCCACCAGGCTCCTCTGTCCATGAGGATTCTCCAGGCAAGAATACTGGAGTGGGATGCCATGCCCTTCTCCAGGGGATCTTCCCAACCCAGGAATCGAACTGGGGTCTCCTCCTGCCTTGCAGGTAGATTCTTTACCAGTTGAGCTACCAGGGAAGCCCAACTGGCTATACCCCAATACAAAATAAGAAGTTAAAAAAAATTATCTGGAGATTGTATCTACAGGTCCATTCATTGCTAGTGCCACAGACTTGGTCATATTTCTGCTGAAAGAAGGAAATCAATGGTAATACACATTCCCAAATGTCAAATATGATCCCTTCCTTATGACATTGCCTAGCACTTATTGTCCAATCCAGAATAAAGACATGAATTTCATTTCTGTTCCCACGTACTGAAACTCATAAAAGCAGTGGCGCCTTTTCCATACATCTCAAACGGAGAAGAGAATATAGGTGGGGAATTTAGGTGTTTAGTGTCTCTTTTAAAACAAGCCTAGTGACATCTGGTTTCTTCTTCCTACCCACCCTAAACTTTATTTAAAAGTTTTATTTTTTTCCCTATACTCAGTAGTGGGGTTTATCCACACACATGAAATTATTCACCCAGCCTTATAATTTGTGTTGATAAACAAAGATATGCTTGCCAGCTGGGGCTCCCAAATAAATGGTCTTACTTTAGATGGGATGAGAGCAAAGAGAGAGGAAACAATGGCTTAAAAGGTAGCTTACTTAAAGAACCACAAAAGAAAGAAAATAGGTAATGCTATCTCCAAACAGGATTTTCTTTGGATTTAACGGGGAGTGAAGTAAAACACGAATCTCAATTTTCTTCACACCAAAAAAGGCTTCAATAACAACTTTTTCTTGGATTCTCTTTCCCACGCAAGAAATTTTTCTATTTTTTTCTACCTCTTATTTCTTTTTCTTTTTATAAAAGTGAAGAATAGAGCCTTTTGCAGTTCCTAACTATTGCAATGACAGGCTCAAAGAGATCAACACATCTAAAAGGGGATATAATACTGTATAATAACATTGCTAGTAATGGAAATAATACACCCCACTAAATGTACAATATCTTAAAAGAACTGAACTCTCATTACTGCCATTTTTTGGTGAATGTAGTGAACATGGGAGAGAGGGTGGACTTCAAAAAAATCTATATATTCATACATACATAAATACTGGAAATAACTGTTCTAAAACATAATACTATTAATCAAGTGAAATAGTTACACTGACTCTCATTATAAAATGCATATGTACACACTTAGAAAAAATGGCTTGGATAAAAGATGAAAATTAAAACAGATTGAAGATTCTACCCAACTCTGTACATCTTCAAACTTAACCAGAAAATTACTTCTAAAAACGAATAATACTTGAAATAAGTCAATAATACTGAACTAAAGACACTTCCTTCAGAGCTTCTTTTTTGGAATTGGTGATGTACTTTTTTCAATTCACTCTAAAGCATTTTCATGGCTTCAAAAGCAAGAGTTCCTTCTAAAGCCTTAGGCCTCATGGCTATCTCATAAATCTATGGTTAAGACCCCTTAACTGGGGATATTAATATGCAAATCACCTGTAAATTCTCTATTATTAAAAGCTATTGTCATTATGTAATGTTTTATACAATTGTTAAAATTTTACATGATGCGTTTTATTTCTACCCTCCCTCCTCTTCTCACACTTTGGTGATCTTCCCAGGGGACTAAAACAGAAGTCTTCCTTTAACCCTTAAAATATCTTAAACAGTGACTGTTCTATCATTTCTTTTATCACCAAACTTTTCTCTCTCAATTCCCAAATATAATCAATTACAGAGGCCAATGATTCTGCTTCTTAAGTCTCTCAAAATTTACTCACATTATCTTCATCTCTCAAGCTCCAGAGTGGAGGTCACTCCCTGCAATAGGTTCCCAGTGCCCTTAGGATGAATAGCATAGCCCTCAACAAGGGTTTGTAAGAAAGACTCTTTAGAATATAGATCCCACCTACCATCTCCAGAGAGTACTAAATACAAGCCAGCCATATGGAACTACTTTCAGCATTCTGATCCCAGGGCTTTTGCACAAGAAGTTCCCTTTGACTCAAACAAATTTGCCTTCCCATCTCTTCACTTTATCTTTCAGATCTCAGAATACCTTCCACTTCCCCCAGACACTCTCCCAAACCCCACCACTATTCCCTCTCCCTGACCCCTCTGCTTCCAAATAAGTCTGGATCTGGTATTTTAGTGTTCCTATAGCACCTTACTTTTACTCAGCTAGCAGCAATATTAGTTGCAGTTTAACTGTCTCTCCAGTTTATAAAAACCATGAGCACATGGACTATGCTTATCTTTTTCACCTACAAATATGCAACACTGCCTAACACACAGAGGATCTTCAATTTGTTGAATGAACAGATGGATCTACAAGGAGGATGAGTTTAAGACCCTGCAGAAACAATACTATTAGAGCACACTATATCATGAGTATTTAATATTTAAAAATTGTGAAAAAATATAGTTTTATCAGTCCTGGGTGTTCATTAGAAGGACTGATGCTGAAGCTGAAACTCCAATACTTTGGTCACCTCATGCGAAGAGATGACTCATTGGGAAAAACCCTGATGCTGGGAGAGATTGGAGGCAGGAGCAGAAGGGGACGACAGAGGATGAGATGGCTGGATGGCATCACCAACTTAATGGACATGAGTTTGAGTGAACTCCGGGAGTTGGTGATGGACAGGGAGGCCTGGCGTGCTGCGATTCATGGGGTCGCAAAGAGTCGGCCACAACTGAGCGACTGAACTGAACTGAGAGCCATTTACAACCAAGTTATTTATTAGGAATGTTTTCTCTTAATTTTCTGACTTCACTTTCAATTCCCATTATGGCAGAATTTTATAACTTCCATATTCTAATATTTGTATGCCTTAACAGATTTTGTGTATAGCTTTTTTAATAAAGAAACAAGGATTAAATAAACTCAAATGAGCAAATTAAGTTTGCAACTATTGCTCTGAATCTCCTGACACATCATTTACTATTTTAATAAGTACACCTGATTCACTGAATTGTGGTTTAAGAACCAATGCTCTAATCATATCATCTGAGAAAACGTAGCCTGGTATGCCTCCTTTGTTTTCAAGAGACAGAAGCACTCAGAGATCTTTAATTTTCATAGCTGGAATGCTAAGAATAAGTAATTAGCCTAATAGTAATTAACCATTTGAAATTTATTTGAGCTTGGCAATATTCAACTGACATTCTTCTATGTTCTCTTAACAATCATTGAAATTTCATGGAAAAAAAATAAATAAAAGGGTATTTCAAGAAGCCTCTAGTTATAAATCAGTTAACACATTTATGTAAAGATTTTGCATGCATTATTTAATCTGTCCAGAAATCTTGTGAGGTAAGTACTATTATTATCCCATTTTATGGATGAGAAAACGTAGGCCTAAAGCTTAAATAATTCTATAATCCCAAGGTCATATAGTTAGAAATGGACAGAGTGAGGACATAAATATACCATACCATGTATTAGGTACCAGGAGCAAAAACTTTGGGCTCTTTTTTTCTTTCTTTTTTTTACCCTAGCAATATGCTGTATTGGGCTTATAAAACAATGATTTAAATGTAGTACAGACCAATTACTATGTAGTCCTGTCTAAATAGTAGTCTTTTCTATATTTTTAATCTTCTGCAACAGAAGTTGGACATGGTGTAATTTTTCAACGAAGTTACTAATCCTCTGTTGTGGTAGCCATGGCGCATGTGCACATATGCACACACACACACCCACAGCACACACATAATGGATATTTAGCATCAACAGTTATGCTGTACATGTAGTAAGTATGGAACACACATGCAAATACACACAGAGGCAGACCTTCCAGATGGTTCCAACTTTGGCTATAGGCAAGGGTGCAGAAAAAACACTAATTCTAAAGGCAGCAGTACTCTTCCATTACAGCTTCACTGTCCCCCACTCCTGGTAGAGATGGTGATAGGTATATGATAACACTAAGACCACTCTGTCAAAAGTCAACTTGTTGGATAAGAATCATTGGTGACAAACTGACCAGTTCACTCAAAATTCGTTTCTTTTAACCATTTACTCTATGACACAATTTGTATTGAATAAAAGTTTTAAAGGGTCTTTGAGGATTTCTTTGACCCTTCTATTGATGAGTTCAAGATTTTAACTTACCTGAAAATTGCTATAAGTTAGCACACTATAGGCTACCTACAACTATATTCTGGAATTTTACCATTTTCTGAGCCAATGACTTTTGAAAATGAATATTAATTTAAATTAAAGGAATGTGCATGTCTTGAATGTTATGGGGTTTAAAAATGAGAACAGGGAAGGTGTATTTCTTTTAATACATTTTTCACCTATTAAGTGCATTCTATACTTATCCTAATTTAACAAATTTGTTAACCACTACAAATACATAAATACATTGCTTTGGTTTTAAGCAACTGAAAGGTGTTTCACATATAAAGTATCAACAATACATCTGGCATTCAGTTGGGCTGTACTGATAAATATTTGTTGAAAAATGTCCATGGTGAAACAGCTGTGGAAAAAATAAAACTAATTAATGTGTGTGCTTAGTTGCTTGGTCATGTTCGACTCCTTGCAATCCTATGGACTATAGCCTGCCAGGCTCCTCTGTCCATGGGGATTCTCCAGGAAAGAATACTGGAGTGGGTTGCCATGCTTCTCCAGGGCATCTTCCCCACTTGGGAAGTGAACCAAGGTCTCCCACATTGCAGGCGGATTCTTTACCATCTGAGCCAGCAGGGAAGCCCATGAATACTGGAGTGGGTAGCCTATCCCTTCTCCAGGGGATCTTCCCAACCCAGGAATCAAACCAGGGTCTCCTGCATTGGAGGCAGATTCTTTACTAGCTGAGCTACCAGGGAAGCCTAATTAATACTTCTTACCAAAATTTCAAAAGCTTTTGTGACTATTTAGTGCAGTGTAATTTGTGATAAATTTTATATGTAATTAATACAAACATATTTCAGGCAGCTGATAATTTGGAAAACTGGTTCCTGGCTAACTAATAAATCACAGTACTTGGAGAACTTAACAAAATTGCCACTCAATGAATTTCATGTTTCAGCAAACTGCCGTTAGATATATATCCATTCAGTAAATTGATCACTCAGTGAAAACAAAAACAAAAACAAAAACAAAACCCTGGAGAAGAGGGTATATAATAGATTTTCAGATAAATGCTCTACTTTTCAAAATCACAGCATTTAAAGCTAAAAAATATCTGGAAGGTCAACTGGTTCAGGTCCCCATTTCACAGGGAATCTGAGACCAATAAACCAAATGGATCCATCAGTTAGTAGCAGAGTTGGCATTAGAACTCAGAATTCCCAATTCCCAGTCAATAGCTCTTTCTAACAAACTATGGTGCATAAGAGAAGAAAGAAGGAACACACTTAAAAAGAAGTAGGAAGGCCTGTCAAAAGCTCAAACTGCTTCTTACACAACGAAAGAAATGCACATAACATGGAGAATGAAACCCTAAAATAAGTGAGTCTCTTAGACATTTTCAAGTTTCTTTCTCACATAAATGATTAAGGTATTCTTTGAAGATGTTTAACAAGATTTCAAGTACGGCAAACGTGTGTGTGTATGGAGATGCTAACTAAAATGGCTCACTGGATTTTACATTCTGTAGAGACTGAATCCTCTTGCAAAATTGTCTTTTGTCTTTTGTGTCTTCACGTGTCTATTCCTCATATACATGAAGCATCTAAGTGACCTAGGTTCAGTATTTTATTATTACATGGAATATCAGAGTGTTTCAGGTTCAACTTTCATTATTACATTATCTCTGTCTGTAGCCTATAGCACACAAACTGACTGTGTTCATACTGAAATAAAGAAATCAAAAAGGCTAATTTCTAGCTTTCCAGGAAGAAGGGGAAGAAGCAAAATTCAACAACATGATAACTGCCTCCAAAATAAACAAGGAACAAATTCTGAACTTTCACTTGCAGCAAATAAGTTTAATTTTGGGGTGTGAGATGGAAACCTTTTAAATGTAATGGCTTGTGTAACAGCTTTTACAAGGTGTACTTTTCACTGTCAAACAGCATGAAATGCTCATAAGGGTAATCAGTTTTAGATGGCAGGTTTACAAGCTTTCCACAACTTGCACTATTTATTCATGTTAAAATGTTATGCAATTACATCTTTTACATATTATGATCACACCTCCTTTCAAAAAATGTTAAATTATTTTGTACAAATGTAACTCCCAAACCAACCATAACCTCTTTATGCACGTGATGCATACTGTTGGTTTTTACTGCCTCGTAAGTCATCTACAACTAATTTACATAGTTTTGTAGTAGTTCTATCACAGTTCTGTAATACTGAAGGACATTAAAGCCAGGTGAAAGCAAACACCTCCCAATATAACTATTCAAAATCTGTGTTTTCTTTGTCACCTTTCTTATGAAGGTAATATAAATGATTTTTCTTGTTGTACCAAGACATGCATATATTATATTCAAAACCAGATACAAATATGGGCTGATTACTTCTCTCTGCGGGGTCCTTTTTTACACAAACCTGATTTACAAGGGCTTCTTCTTCCAATGCAGGAGATTCAAGAGACATGGGTTTGATCCCTGGGTTGGGAAGATCATCTAGAATAGGAAATGGCACCCCACTCCAGTATTCTTGCCTGGAAAATTAAATGGGCAGGGGAGCTTGGCAGGCTACAGTCCATGGGGCGACAAAGATCTGGACACAACTGAGCACAGATTTACAAGGGTGTTTTTTTTTTCCCTCAGAGCAAAAAAGGTTGTTTTATAATGAAAAATCTCTTTGTTCACAAGGTTTATTCAACATTGACTGATACATTCTGTTTCATTAAGACAACATAATTTTTTTAATGTAGGCTAATGAATCAATCATTCTTCCTCCCTGAGTCCCTTTCTCTTTCTTTTCTCCCATACCTCCTTCCCTTTTACTCATCCTGTTCCACTTTCCCAAATAAGAGCACCTAGTTAGGCCCATAGTTAACTAGTAGCCACACAACAGCTCCTCCAAATTGCTCTAAGTACATAGGCTGAGTCAGCAATGAAGCTTAATTATGTCTATCATTTTTTCTTTAAAATTGTTCTCATACATTTTAACAACTAATTTTGACATTTTGAGGTTTGGTAGAGTCACACCATTTCAAACATTATAGACATCAAAAATAATTGCTAAACTATTTTTCAATACTTACATATAAGCCACATGTCCAAAGTATCTGGTGTCTCAAAACAAAGGTTACTGTGAAATTAGATCACCAGCACTGAATATTCCTTCTTTATACTTACCAGACTACAATAGAACCACTTTACAATGAGACCAGTAACAGTCAACTCTAGTCATATTACTTTATGTGATTACGTTTAGAACAACGTAGGCTCAGAGCACTTCAATGTAAGACCCTGTGACATAGTTTAGGCTGTGATCTGCCTGATTGATCTCTGCAATGAAGCTCTACCATACTACTTGACAAAGGATAACTTAGCTTTTAACGTGACTTCAAGGTAACTCCACTATATTTTTGTTTTTAAGTATGTAAATAATAATTAACAGTAGAAAGGGAGAAGAAATAAAGGCTTCCAACAAGATTATCAGGAAAAATTAATAAAGAAAGATTATTAATTTATTTTACTTTTTGTCTTCCTGAGAAAATTCTAAAAACCATAACATTTTTCCTAGAGCAAATATATTGAGTAAAAAGTCATAAAAGAAAGGTGCAAAGGATGAAGCTGACATTTCTGAAGTTCACCAGCTGTTGCTCCAAACCCATTAAGTCAGTGAAACCCAAGTCCCCAGGGCAGCTTCCAGAGATGCAACAATGCCTGCAAGAAAAGCTATCATCTGGTTCCAAAATATAGGAAGCATGTTTTTACTCAAAGTTATTTTATAAATAGGGAAATTTATGCCTATCTTTGAACTTCCAGGAAAAAAATTACAAACTTCTTATTTTTAAAATCATCATTGCGGGCAATTCTAGTATTAAATTCATTTTTCTTCCAAATTGGGTATTAAAAAAGCTACCACCAAGCTGAAAATCTATGTATTGTTTTAGTATGAATTTAATAAAAATCAACAAAGATAAGAGTAATCAAAAAATAAGATTCCAATGTGTATTATATTGAAAAATCTAAAAATGGGACATCTTAAGTTGGTTCTTAAAGCACAGGCTTTATACACATGAAAATTTATCTCAGTTTAACAAGAAAAACCAAAATATCCAAAAGCCTTTCCCTTGAGAAATACACAGACTATACAAATTTCTACAAACTGACACTTTATAGTAATATCTAATTTTTTTTCAATTACAACCTTTTCTCCTAAAGAAAACTTATCCAATATCTACATAGTCTTAGAGAATTATGAAAATATTTGTTAAAGCATAACATAACATAAAGCAATTAAAACTTTTAAAATGGATTCAATTTACCCAAAAATTATTTTGTAAAATATCATGAATAAGGCTCAACAATAATTAACAATTCATAATTTAAGTGATGATGCTGAAGCTGAAACTCCAATACTTTGGCCACCTGATGAAAAAGAACTGACTCACTAGAAAAGACCCTGAAGCTGGGAAAGATTGCAGGTAGGAGGAGAAGGGGACAACAGAGGATGAGATGGTTGGATGGCATCACTGATCGATGTATATGAGTTTGAGTAAGCTCCAGGAGCTGGTGATAGAATGCGAAGCCTGGCATTCTGCAGTCCATGGGGTCACAAAGAGTCAGACATGACTGAGCGAGTGAACTGAACTGAATTTAGGTGATTTATGTTCCTTCCCAATAATGTATAATTAAGTTACTTTTACACAAGTATTAAATTGGGACATTTTATGATAGTTTACAATTTGTTCAGGAGTGAATTCGTCTACTTTTATTTTATTTTTAGAAGGCCACGCCTTCAGTATTTAGATTAAGGTATTTCTTCATGTATAGCTTTCACTTGAGGGAGAAAAAAAGGCACATCAATAGAAAAAGGCACCTACTTATCATTTATTATCTACTGCACATCCTGGACACTACTTTTTGAAGAGTTCATACCTTCGTCCTTTCTTGCTTTGAAGGAAGAAATCAGTGCTTCCTGAATGTAGAATTTAACCTAAGACTGCACTGCTTTAACACCTTTACAGTCAAAATAGTTGGAGCAAACATAAGTTAACTTCTGTAATATAGCAGTTCTCCCGCAACTGTGAGTCTGCAAGTGAAAAACCTTTAAGGTTTCTTGTATGGCATCTCAGCATGGAAAGATGAATACTAAGTAATAACTCAGGAAACAGAAAAAAAAGTCATGCCCTCCACCTAAATAACAATAAGAAAGTTAAGGCTGCTGTTTGGTACCCAAAAGATTATACCAATAAATAAGAAATTTTTCCATCCTCAGGTCTTCATATTCAACTCTTTTAAGTTCAGTTCAGTTCAGTCACTCAGTCGTGTCCGACTCTTTGTGAACCCATGAATCGCAGCACACCAGGTCTCCTTGTCCATCACCAACACCTGGAGTTCACCCAAATTAACGTTCATCAAGTCAGTAATGCCATCCAGCCAACTCATCCTCTGTCATCCCCTTTTCCGACTGTGCCCAATCCCTTCCAGCATCAGAGTCTTTTCCAATGAGTCAACTCTTCGCATGAGGTGGCCAAAGTACGGGAGTTTCAGCTTTAGCATCATTTGTTCCAAAGAACACCCAGGGGTGATCTCCTTTAGAATGGACTGGTTGGATTTCCTTGCCATCCAAGGGACTCTCAAGAGTCTTCTCCAACACAACAGTTCAAAAGTATCAACTCTTCAGCGCTCAGCATTGGTCACAGTCCAACTCTCACATCCATATATGACCACTGGAAAAACCATATCCTTGACTAAACGGACCTTTGTTGGCAAAGTAATGTCTCTGCTTTTCAATATAGTATCTACGTTGGTCATAACCTTTTTTCCAAGGAGTGTCTTAATTTCATGGCTGCAGTCACCATCTGTAGTGATTTTGGAGCCCAAAAAGATAAAGCCTGACACTGTTTTCACTGTTTCCCCATCTATTTCCCATGAAGTGATGGGACCGGATGCCATGATCTTCATTTTCTGAATGTTGAGCTTTAAGACAACATTTTCACTGTCCTCTTTCACTTTCATCAAGAGGCTCTTTAGTTCCTCTTCACTTTCTGCCATAAGGGTGGTGTCATCTGCGTATCTGAGGTTATTGATATTTCTTCCAGCAATCTTGATTCCAGCTTGTGCTTCTTCCAGCTCAGTGTTTCTCATGATGTATTCTGCATATAAGTTAAATAAGCAGGGTGACAATATACAGCCTTGACATACTCCTTTTCCTATTTGGAACCAGTCTGTTGTTCCATGTCCAGTTCTAACTATTGCTTCCTGACCTGCATACAGGTTTCTCAAGAGGTAGGTCAGGTGGTCTGGTATTCCCATCTCTTTCAGAATTTTCCACAGTTTATTGTGATCCACACAGTCAAAGACTTTGGCATAGTCAATAAAGCAGAAATAGATGTTTTTCTGGAACTCTCTTGCTTTTTCCATGATCCAGCAGATGTTGGCAATTTGATCTCTGGTTCTTCTGCCTTTTCTAAAACCAGCTTGAACATCTGGAAGTTCACGGTTCGCATACTGCTGAAGCCTGGCTTGGAGAATTTTGAGCGTTACTTTACTAGCCTGTGAGATGAGTGCAATTGTGCAGTAGTTTGAGCATTCTTTGGCATTGCCTTTCTTTGGGGTCGGAATGAAAACGGACCTTTTCCAGTCCTGTGGCCACTTCTGAGTTTTCCAAATTTGCTGGCATATTGAGTGCAGCACTTTCACAGCATCATCTTTCAGGATTTGAAATAGCTCCACTGGAATTCCATCACCTCCACTAGCTTTGTTCGTAGTGATGCTTTCTAAGGCCCACTTGACTTCACATTCCAGGATGTCTGGCTCTAGATGAGTGATCACACCATCATGATTCTCTGGGTCATGAAGATCTTTTTTGTACAGTTCTTCTGTATATTCTTGTCACCTCTTCTTAATATCTTCTGTTTCTCTTAGGTCCATACCATTTCTGTCCTTTACTGAGCCCATCTTTGCATGAAATGTTCCCTTGGTATCTCTAATTTTCTTGAAGAGATCTCTAGTCTTTCCCATTCTGTTGTTTTCCTCTATTTCTTTGCATTGATCGCTGAGGAAGGCTTTCTTATCTCTTCTTGCTATTCTTTGGAACTCTGCATTCAGATACTTATATCTTTCCTTTTCTCCTTTGCTTTTTGCTTCTCTTCTTTTCACAGCTATTTGTAAGGGCTCCCGAGACAGCCATTTTGCTTTTTTGCATTTCTTTTCCATGGGGATGGTCTTGATCCCTGTCTCCTGTACAATGTCACGAACCTCAGTCCATAGTTCATCAGGCACTTTATCTATCAGATCTAGGCCCTTAAATCTATTTCTCACTTTCATTGTATAATCATAAGGGATTTGATTTAGGTCATACCTGCATGGTCTAGTGGTTTTCCCTACTTTCTTCAATTTAAGTCTCAATTTGGCAATAAGGAGCTCATGATCTGAGCCACACTCAGCTCCTAGTCTTGTTTTTGCTGACTGTATAGAGCTTCTCCATCTTTGGCTGCAAAGAATATAATCAGTCTGATTTCGGTGTTGACCATCTGGTGATATCCATGTGTAGAGTCTTCTCTTGTGTTGTTGGAAGAGGGTGTTTGCTATGACCAGTGCATTCTCTTGGCAAAACTCTATTAGTCTTTGCCCTGCTTCATTCTGCATTCCAAGGCCAAATTTGCTTGTTACTCCAGGTGTTTCTTGACTTCCTACTTTTGCATTCCAGTCCCCTATAATGAAAAGGGCCTCTTTTTAGGGTGTTAGTTCTAAAAGTCTTCTAGGTCTTCATAGAACCGTTCAACTTCAGCTTCTTCAGCATTACTGGTTGGGGCATAGACTTGGATTACTGTGATATTGAATGGTTTGCCTTGGAAACGAACAGAGATCATTCTGTCGTTTTTGAGATTGCATCCAAGTACTGCATTTTGGACTCTTTTGTTGACCGTGATGGCTACTCCATTTCTTCTGAGGGATTCCTGCCCACAGTAGTAGATATAATGGTCATCTGAATTAAATTCACCCATTCCAGTCCATTTTAGTTCGCTGATTCCTAAATGTCGATGTTTACTCTTGCCATCTCCTGTTTGACCACTTCCAATTTGCCTTGATTCATGGACCTGACATTCCAGGTTCCTATGCAATATTGCTCTTTACAGCATCGGACCTTGCTTCTATCACCAGTCACATCCACAACTTGGTATTGTTTTTTCTTTGGCTCCATCCCTTCATTCTTTCTAGAGTTATTTCTCCACTGATCTCCAGTAGCATATTGGGCACCTACTGACCTGGGAGTTCATCTGTCAGTATCCTGTCATTTTGCCTTTTCATACTGTTCATAGAGTTCTCAAGGCAAGAATACTGAAGTGGTTTGCCATTCTCTTCTCCAGTGGACCACATCCTGTCAGACCTCTCCACCATGCTGTTTATTATTGAGTGCCTACCACTAAATTTAATACTTTAATTCTCATGACAACTTTGAAAAAATGTATGTTGTTCTCTACTTTATAAAAATGAACACTGAGGTCCATAAATATTTTTTCAAAGTTTTACTTCTAGTAAAAGACAACACCAAGACCGACATGGAACTTGATCTGACTATAAAATCTATGTTCTTGCCATACTCCCCGCTGCTTGAAATTTTTTGCTTGTTTTTCATAGTTCCAAGTTAACTGAAAGAAAATTTGTATTTCACACTTGAAATTTTCACTGAGAATGGCACTCTTAAGAATAAACTCATGGTCCTGCAATGTCAGCAAAAAGTTGAAAAACATCATGGTCCTTAAGTGTTCATTACACACATCAGTTTGAAAGACTCCCAGAAATATTTCAAGTTTAACCAAAAAAGCACATCACATTGCATATCATTTTAATAGATACAATAATAAACTAATAAATTAAGCTCACAGCCTATGTGCATTGAAGTTCAAAATTCACTTGTAGAATGCAAGTCACTGCATTTAGACACTGAAGAAAATGGAAGGAATGGAAGGACTAGGAATGCATTGACTTTCCTGGCTGCCTCCTCTTTAATTCTCTAACAAAGACTATTCCCTGAAGATACATGCTTGTCCTTTTGTGTTCCACTGTGTACACACTGTCCGTTGACTAATACTGCAGCCTTAATATTCACTTGTATATTATGATGACTTTCAAATCTACTGTTCTTCTTCTCATTGACCTAGATTCTAGTAGAAACTGTCCCTTTGCAAATGCCATACAGTCAGATGAAGATGATATTCTCTCTCATAGCACATGAGTGCTGACCCCTCAGTCTCTCTCTGTCCATTGCTAGAATTTAGAGGCCAGTATCTCTGACTGCCCCAACCTCTGGCCTTCCTGAAATTTATTCACAACTTAGATCTCCCCTGAACTCTGAACCTATGTGATTACCATACCCATTCATGGTAACCCCACCCACAATAACTTAACTTCCCTACACACATACAAATGTTTCCAGGTCAAAAGGACAGAATAAAGTTTGTAAAGATAATTTGACTATGAGAAAAAACTAAAAGCATTTACTTCGGCATCAGGCAATAACTTACATGATCTTTATATGGCAAGTGTATCCGAAGCCCTACAATGTACCAAGCAATCTAATTAACTAGGTATTTTATAAATATCTTATTCCATTTAATTTTGACAATCAAGATAGGAAAAAAAACATTATATAAGCCCACAGGACAACAACTCCTTGAAGTGATTATGATGTATATTTTAGGGCATAAAATTGTAGTGTTTAAATAACTCTTCCAGTCTTATATCTAGCAAGCAGTAGCGCTGGAATTCAAACCTAGGTTCAGCTGACTTTAAGATCACTATTCCTTACATTACGCTATGTTGGGCCTATTTTGCCATTTATTACAGTCACTTTAAACTGAGCCTGAATTTGTTCATCCACAGAAAGAAAGTATGCTATCAATGTTCCTATGGGAGGAACAATAAGCCCAAGGAGGATATCTGAAGCAAGGAGCTTTTCAAAGTGCCCACATACATATACACCAAACATGATTCCAGCATGTGCTTCCAATCCACTGCCCCAACTGCTGCTGAGAACTACTGGCTCTTCTTGTACTAGACAGGAGATGATATGATATTACATGATGGTACAGCATGGCAAGTTAAAGAAACAAACTGCAAACCACACAGTAACAACTAAAAATATAAAACCAAGGTATAACAATAAACCAATAAAGGCGATGGAATCACAAAATTACTCAAGTAATACAAAATGAAGCAGGAATAGACAGAAAAGGAACCATAAGTTAGGACAGACAAATAGAAAACAAATAGTAACATAGTAGATTCAAACCTAACCTATCAACAATCATGTAAGATGTACTTTAGACACACCAATGGAAAGGGAGAGACTGTCAAATCATTTAATAAGCAAAGACCAAGGTAAATGTTCTTTATAAGAAATTCATTTTAAATATAATGTCACAAATAGATTAAAAGTAAGGACTGAAAAAGATACACAATGCTATATCAATACTAGACAAGTAGATTTCAAAGCAGGAAATATTGCCAGGAATAAACAGGAACACTTCTGAATGATAAATGAATCTACTCATCAAGAGAACTTACAATTCTAAATATTTATGCATCTACTATCAGAACATCAAAACATATAAATCAAAACCTGACCAAACTGAAAAATGAGGAAGAGTAAAATGTATTATTATAAACGGAGATTTTAGTACTCTTCTTTCAATAGCTGATATAACAAGTAGACAGAAAATCAGTAAGGATATAGAGAACAACAGCATTAAGCAACGTGACCTAACTGACATGCAATACTCCACTTAACAGCAGAATCCACATCCTTCTCAAGTACATACAGAACACCTAAGAGAGACCATACTCTAATCACAAAACAAGTATCAATACATTTCAAAGGATTCAAACCTTAGAAGGTTAAGTTGTCTGATCAGAATAGACTCAATAACAAAAATATCAAGAAAAATACCAAATACTTGGAAACTAAATAATATATTTCTGAATAATCCATGGGAAAATGGCTGAGTTGCTTTGCTGCACACTTGAAACTATCATAACATTGTTAATCAGCTATGCTCCAATATAAAATAAAAAGTTAAAACAACAAGAACAAAACACACACACAACAAACAAAAATGTAACTCGTGTCCAAAGAAATAAAAATCATATTAGAAGTATTTTGAACTGAATGAAAATTGATATACAATTATGAGATGGCTTGCGTGTTCGAGCACAGTTGCTCCGTCATGTCCCATTCTTTGCAACCCAATGTCCTGTAGCCGTCCCGTCTCCTCTGTCCATGGGATTCTACAGGCAAGCATATTGGAGTGTGTTGCTATTTCCTCCTCCAGGGGATCTTCCTGACCCAGGGATCAAACCCATGTTTCCCGTGTCTCCTGCATGGGCAGGTGGATTCTTTACCACTGTGCCACCTGGGGTGGGGGGGGGGGGGGCTTCCCTGGTTGCTCAGCTGGTAAAGAATCCCCCTGATAAGCAGGAGACCTTGGTTCAATCCCTGGGTTGGGATGATCCCCTGGAGGAGGGCATGGCAACCCATTCCAGTATTCTTGCCTGGAGAATACCCATGGACAGAAGAGCCTGGTGGGCTACAGTCCATGGGACATGACTGAGTGTCTAAGACAGTCGGACATGACTAAATGTCTAAGCACAGCACAGTGCCACCAGGGAAGCCCCTGAGATGCCTTATTCCCTCGGTAAATGAGTGAAGGAAAAGATAGTTAAATGAATCAATCAATAGATTTTTCAAGTAAGCAAAATCAGGAATTAATAATAAAAGAAAGAGGATCACAAATTCATAAAATATTGAAACAGGAAGGACTCTAGAAATCTTTCTAAAACTTAAAAACTCACAAAATTTATAGAGGAAACAGTTCCAGGAAGAACATATGATTTGCTTAATAGGGTTTATAATAGTAAACATTTTAAAATGTGCAATCTCTGCTAGTAGCTACATTATACAATTGTCGGGATACTTTAAATGCCTATTTCCATCTAATAAAAGCAGATAAAGGTTTCATAAAACAGATGTGCATATTTCTTTGCCTATGTCTGACTAATGTATTTTGTGCTTTACTTGTATGTTTTCCATATGTGCACATATAGTATAGTAATTAAGAATACTGAATTCTTGGTCTACATTGCCTAAATTCATACTCTGGTTTTATCACAACTATTAATAATAACCATAATATTAAGCCAGTTATCAGTTATCTAACCACCAATGTCTCAGCTTTTTCAATTGTAAAGCAGGAATAAACCATAAAATGAGAATAAGTAGTTTCTACCCCCTAAAGCAATAATAAGGATTCAGTAAGTTTACAACAGTGCTTGATGCATAGTAAGAGCTCAATAAATGACAACTATTATTATATATCATTCATTTATAATTACTTGAGGCTTATTAGTCAAGACAATGATTTTAATTATTTTTAATTAGTCGACATCAATTAAAATAGGATATCAGCACAGGAAAATGGGTTGCTTCCAATTCTTAAGTGTTAAAAAAAATAGCTCAGAAGTTCTTTGAAAGCCAATGTCAAAACAAAGCTGAGGCAATTTCTCTTCAAAGCAGGAGACAATGATCCAATGAAAAATGATTATATAGAGTGTTTCTGGATCAACCAACAAATTTAATACTGTCATATATGATGGGATATTAAAGTTACACATCAGGGCTATACTGCTGCCTTCATCTATTCCTCCTAAGTGCTTCATTCAACTAGACTTTATGGATTTAAATATTATAATTTAAAAATGACAAGACATTCATTTCTAAATTTGTTTTTAAATGGATAAGAGGCAGCATTCAGCAGTATATCATTTAAGCAAATTCCACTTGGTGAACACAAAATAAACGTGGAACATATTTCACATTTTTTATTTTATGCAACTTCAATGCTTTCAACACTGCATATATTACTAAAAGTACAAAAATAGATGCTGTACTATCAAATTGTAAAGAATACCAAATTGATATTATACTTTATAATTTCTTACAAATTTCAAAGGACAAGTTTTTTTTTAAATTGATTTCATGTGTCTCTTATATGCTCTAAAGAATCAGGTAAAACAGACATGTTTTTACTAAGTAGCTCCAAATTTTCATGTTTTAATAGATACTACTTTTTATAATGAAATGGGAGCTTCAGCTTTTTGACAATGACACCAAAGACTCTTCGGCTGGACTAAATGAGCATGTGCCTGAATCAATATGGTAATAAGATACCAAAACAAGCCTGACTTACTCTATTTTACTGTTTCTGAAGTAGGTGAGGAGATTTTCTATACTTTTAATAACATAACTAAAATTTCATCCCTAACGTTAGCATTTGCAAACCATCTTTCTCCTCTCCTCATACTACACAGGCACTTTTTCTTCACACTCAAAATTATAAGGAAGCTGGTCACAATGGCACAGAAGAACAGTGAGTGAGCCTAGCTGGACAGAAAGCAGAAAGGCAGAAAGCACGTGGATGTCTACAGCTCTGCTTGTCCTCTGAGCGGCCTCTCAGCCTCCACCCACCTGTCAGCCAGCCAGATGTAGATTAAAGCTCTCAGCATGTGGGCTGTCTTTCTCAAGCTTTTTGTAACTCTACCAACCAGTAGCTTACACCACTGGGAGAAGGACTGAGGCCAGGAAAACACTCATGCACAAGGAGAGTATTAATGGGACAGCGTATGGTTCACTGAGCATGATGTCTACCAAGAAGATAACAGAAACCTGAAAACAGAAGCCCAGAGCAAAAAAAGAAACCCAAGACAGCTATGAAGACTGAGCAAGGTCATCAGTTATCGTCATCTTCAAACACTTACCTAAGCTTTACCACTTACAAGATATGCATTATTTTATTTGATTCTCACAATGGTCATATGAGAATATAGTGCAGATATTTTTATTAATCACTATATTTTGCAGGTGAAAAAAATGAAGAAACCCAACTGAGACTTTCTTAAGGTTACTTTAATTAGTAAGTGAGCAGGAACTCCACTTCTATTTCTCCAAAACTAATGGCACATTTCAGTCTTCCAGATACATTGCTGTAGTCCATATATAAAAAGAAAGAGGGGTAAATGGAAAGAAGCAGATTTCATACTGAACAAAATGAGCAATTATTCTTACAAACCACTGTATTTTTCCTTACCTACCTTTAATTATCAGTCCCACTTCTTTTATTCCTTACCTCCCTTCATTCCTAGTTCTTTCATTCTGATGACCCAATGGCCAGAAATCATTTTGTCCATGTAAATCCCTTAGATACTGATCTTCACAACCAAAAATAACCCTAAGGCAAAGCTGAAACCAGCAACTATGAACCCTTCTCTTCTGTTAAGATATCTGGCTATATGAGAAACTGACCTAAGAAGCAATGAAATTTGTGTAAATTTCAGAGGTAAAATTTTTTTCAACTATAAACCAAAAAAGTAGGCAGGCGATAAATTATCAACATAGTATCTCCCAGACGAATACTATATCTCCCATTCCCTGCAGGCTGGACTCATTCAATGACTGACCTGGACAAACCACTGAGAATGATAAAATAAGTCACAATAAGTGACAAAATAGGATCCTAACCTCTTAAGTGGGGCTTCCCTGGTGGCTCAGTGGTAAAGAATCCACCGGCAAATGTAGGACATGCAGGTTCAATCCCTGGGTCGGGAAGATCCCCTGGTTGAAGCGGCAACCCACTCCAGTATTCTTGCCTGGGAAATCCCATGGAAGGAGGAGCCTGGCGGACTATAGTCCATGGGGTCACAAAAGTGTCTGACACAACTTAGCAATTAAACAACAACAAACCTCTAAAGAACTACCTAGATTACTATATTAAGTGTTTACAATCTTTCTGAACTCAAAGCTCGCAAGGTCTTGAGGAGTATGTGAAAATGAACGAAGTGGAAGACGCTAGCAAAAATAATGGAAAGGAACCTCTACTGATTAAATGCAATTGCTAAAGAGCTGAATATCTGCCTTCCACCTAAAACTTACAATGAATTTTAATATAGAAAAAAGGAATATTTAAATTTATATACATTTAACTCTACAGAGATAACCACTGTTAACATTCTTCTAGTCTATTTTATGAAAATATATGACAGGAGGAGTGTGCATTTTTAGAACAAATACTATCTAGTACTTATCACTGTACAGGACAGCAGTTGATTAAAACTCTTAGCATTCCAGTTCCTTCCCCAATATGAAATCTGATCATCCCACTAACCAATGACAGAGGAATAAGAGATAGCATCCTTATTTCACAGGTGAGGAAATCAAGGCAAGTATTTGTTTACAGTAGTTGTAGATAAGCTATATGACATAAATGAAATATAGGAAGCAATCCTGATAGAATGATGCTGTCTTCTTTACACTTTTCCTCCCATACAGTTTCTCTTTCTCTGCCTCTCTGTTCTCCTCTCTCCAACACAATGTCCAGGAAAGATTATCATGTTGACTCCAGCAGGAAAATGGAGTCCACCAACAGGGTCTATAGTCCTGTTGAGGGAAACTATGCACTCCAAAACAAAAAAATACTGTCGTTTGTTGTAAGTGAACTTTCAGGAAAGAAAAAAAAAAAAATGGTAGGGGAGAAGGTATTTGGAAAAAGAGCTGATTTGTTCTTCAGAATAGAAAAGGTACCTAAGAAAGGACAGGGGTGGCTACAGAAAGGACCAGTGAAACAGGAATGAGGAGAACAAAAGTCCATCTGTGGCAATTACTCCAGGTGAAAGATCTTTAGTTAAATCATCCTGATGCATATACCTCTCATGTGAGAGGATAGCTGGTCTTGTTTTAGCCCAATAAACTTTCCCCTACATTACCAAACTGATCCCAAAGCAAATTTGGGTTTTCTTTGTTTTTTGTTGTTGGTGGTGGTGGCACATGTGCGTCTGTTTTTAAAAGAGAAATGATCTAAAGGCAAAGGCAAAAACACTACGATACTTCTGCTGTGGTGTGGAGTGGATCTGCTTCAGCTTACAGGATTTAGAGTTTGCAATAGAAATTAATTTTGAATTGTTAGACAACAAAGGAGAAACCCACTACTGCTTTAGAAGCACCTTCTCTCTATGGTTTGATACTACTGGGAACAAAACATCTTCAAATTGATTTACAGATCAAATTCAACAATTTGAATCACTTATTATGCTAGTTAAGGAGATTCCATACAAAGTCAGATTTATTTACAGCTCTACCCAATTTTGCTACTTGCTTAGGAGGCAAATAACAGGTATTATGGAGTGAAAACATGGTTTTTAAGAAGAAAAAAGACATTGACTGAGCACCTGCTGTGGGTAAGGGTATGCGACATACAAGGCACATTGAGAGGCAAGGAGTTTTATAAACATGAAGAGCTTCAAAAGGAGAAATGTATGTCAGAAACATGATTTCTGTATGATTTTAGTGTAATGCCTGACCAGACTGTCACAATGGAGTTATATTTTTAAAAGTACAGAAAAAGAAGCTCTATAAAAACAGTATTTTTTTCAGAAAGCTAAAGATTTGCAAGAAAACTGACAATCTTGAGAGGATAAAAGATGAAAACAAGCTATTTCCTAAATTTAGGACTATAATATAGACTAGTCAAAGTAAATGGAAACTCTGGATAACTGCAGACTGCTTTTGTAATATCAATCTAGGACTATGCAAACATATGCTAAGAATTCTACACAGCTTTAAAACAATGAGTGGATGTGTATGAACTGGAGCTATTATTACATTGACGTTGGGAATGTAAAATGGTACAGTCACTTCAGAAAGTTCTTTGGAAGCTTCTTCTAAAGTTAAACATGCACTAAGCATTCAGTTCAGTTCAGTCGCTCAGTTGTGTCCGACTCTTTGAGACCCCATGAATTGCAGCACGCCAGGCCTCCCTGTCCATCACCAACTCCCAGAGTTCACTCAAACTCACATCTATTGAGTCGGTGATACCATCCAGCCATCTCATCCTCTGTCATCCCCTTCTCCTCCTGCCCCCAATCCATCCCAGCATCAGAGTCTTTTCCAATGAGTCAACTCTTCGCATGAGGTGGCCAAAGTACTAGAGTTTCAGCTTTAGCATCATTCCTTCCAAAGAACACCCAGGACTGATATCCTTTAGAATAGACTGGTTGGATCTCCTTGCAGTCCAAGGGACTCTCAAGAGTCTTCTCCAACACCACAGTTCAAAAGCATCAATTCTTCGGTCCTCAGCTTTCTTCACAGTCCAACTCTCACATCCATACATGACTACTGGAAAAACCATAGCCTTGACTAGACGGACCTTTGTTGGCAAAGTTTTTAATATGCCGTCTAGGTTGGTTATAACTTTCCTTTCAAGGAGTAAGCGTCTTTTAATTTCATGGCTGCAATCACCATCTGCAGTGATTTTGGAGCCCCCCAAAATGGGCATATGACCCAACAATTCTACTCACAAACAAGTATTCATTCAAGAAAAAAGAAAACATTTTTCTAAACAAAGACTTGCACACACAATTTCATACCAGTTTTGTTAACTATAGCCAATAACTTGTGTTGTGGTATGGTCATTACATGGAATATTAATCAGCAGTAAAAAGAAACGAACTATTAATATCATGACAATATGGATGAATCGCAACATTATGCTGAGCAAAACAAGCCAGACATAAAAGGGTGCACATTGTACAATTCCATTTCCTATGTTGGAATTCTAGAAAGCAGATCAGTGTTTGGCTGGATGTCAGATGTGGGTACGACATTGAGTAAGGGCACAGGACGTTTTGGGGGCGGGGTATAGAAATGTTCTGTAACTTAATTGTGGAGGTCATGGTTACATGGATATAAAATTTTAAAAATTCAACTGAACACTTTTAAGTAGTACATTTTAATATATGTATTGTGCATTTTATAATGCATGTACGTCAACCAAAGCAATTTAAAAAAATTTTGGAAGTAACATAATTAGAACAAGGAAATAAATATCCCCACTATATGAACTGCACTGTTCATATCATATCAAGGTTATAGTGTCTACTTACATGAGTATCTTAAAGCAAACTAAAAATTAAAGTAATTTAAGAGGAAGGTAAGTTGAATGGTGAGTGTATGGACAATGCTATCTATGGACAATGCTATCATGTATGAGAAATAACTGAATGTCTTGTTTAGTGACAAGATGAAATAGGGAGACATATTGCCCAAATACATATGAAGCACTTCTGTCTAGTGGAAAGAAAGAGACACCTACCGGGTGGAAGTTGTTATAAACACAAAAATTTTCCCCTCAATATATGGAAGACAATAACTGCTTTAATAAGAGCTCAAATTAAAAGTCAAATCATATTTGAATATTCACTATATCCTATATAAAATGGAATGTGAACCTTCTAATCAAGTAATTACTGAGTTCTCATTGCTAAACTCTTCCTGTCAGGCTCACTGGAAAGAGAATTAGATAGGGTGACAGATTAGATGCACTCTAAGAGTCTTTTCTTAGAGTATATTAATATTTTATTCCCTTTTATACAACTTGAACTAAATTTTACGATTTCAAATTACTGAACTTTATACTTGCTACAGGTACCATGTCTTTCATATATTGGTGTTTAATAATTTTTAAAAAACTGTGCTCTGCTTTTTAAAATACATGGCTGTTCGTCACTAACATACTCAATGTAAAGTTCCTGGCTGGTATAAGCCACATAATGGTAAAATTCTACAGTATGGGGAAATAAAATACACTTCAGAATGATTCACATGATCCTAAAACTGTTGACACAGGAAAAAAATAACCAGCTGTTTGTCCTCGTGATAGAAAACAACTGACCAGGAAAATTGTGCTTTTCCTGCTTTTCAGAGGAAAACAATAAGCTCCCTATGTTAGAAATAAAAGAAAGTTTAGTCTTTAAGTATGTCTTAAAGGTGAGGTGGCTGTAAAGGATGATGGCCTATGTGATGAACATTAATCACGTCCCTTCACATTTACTCTCCCCCCTTTCCTCCTCCCAGAAGATAATATTTTAACTTGGGGATCCAAGGATGTTAACTCCACCCTTTACTGCAGGAATGGATCACACAATCCAGCATGATTCAACAATTACGACTTTCAACTATCATGGCCATGGTGATTAGTTCTGAGGTGAAGTATGACCTAAACTGCTTGAATCAGAATAGATACCAAGACTTTCTTGGAAATACTGAGGCCAATACTCCTTTGTCCAGGGGAGATAAATACAGAAATGGCCAGCCTTAGGATCTACTAGAAGCCAAATCAGAATCAAGACAGCAGAATCAGAATGAAGCCAACATCAGGAAACCAGAATAAGGAAAGGAAGTCACAAAGCCAAGGGTTCATTCCCAAAGTAGCCCCATTTTGGACTCTGGGGTTACACTACTTAATGTATTTCATTTAAGGCTAAAATTTATTTCATTTTTTAAGAAAAAAATTTTTATTACTTGCAACAAAAACTGAGAAGGCATGAACTTCATGCCAAGGGAAAACAGACTAGAATGCACAAGTTGTGTATCAGACTTTGATTTTGTAATTTATTGGCAAATTCACTATTAAAGTAATTCTGGTGTTAAACAGAGACATAATCTAAGTCCCCATTCGTTGGACATCTTTTATTTGTCCTATATTGATATTTCATATAAGCACTTATTTTAAAACTTGTAAATGTTTTTAGATCCATTTTAACTTCCTCCTTCACAGGAGCTCCAGACTTAAAGGGTCTTGAATTGGTGAGGTGCAAACAAGATGGTGCCATCTCTATTTTCAAGCTGCCACAATCAATTAGAAATTGGGTGAAAGAGCCATCGACTTCTAGAGTTCAGCTCTGACTGATAAGCGCAATGTGGACATGTAGGTAGCCTCTGCTCTACAAAGTTTCTCACTATTCCTGTTGAATCCTGTTCTAATTCCCAAATATATCAGAGCCCTGAGAATACAGATATAGAACTTTAAAAAACCAGACTACAAAGCTACCAGACAATAAAACTGCTAAAAAGAGTTACTGTTAAAAGCAAAGGACCCCAGTATTAATGTGACTCATCATTTAAAATATTTCATTTAAGAATTACATAGAAAAAATAAAAATTAAATACTGGTAAGAAAATACATTAATTGGCCTCACCACTTTGGAATTTTGAAAACCATTGAAGATTCCTGTCTAAGTTCCTCTGATAAAAAATATCTAAATAAGAAATAGGAGGTTGTCTTTGGTGATCTGCAGGTAAAAATCAATTTCATTTTGTCTACATATCACTTAATTGAGAAAAAAATTCTTAAATATTCATAGTGTCTACAGAAAAATTTTAGCAGGACAATATTTTACCCAAAATGGGGGAGGAGAAAGAAATATCAGTTACACAATTGAATGTCTTATTAATTGAATAAAAAATGTATTCAGGCTTCCTAATATAGAAATTATAAGCAATTTTCATGGTCTATAATTCTGTGTATAATTTCTCATCCACAATCGGTTTATGTCTAACTAGAGATCAGAATGCAGGGAATATTTTGAAATATGTCTTAAATAAAAATATTTTGTATTTTTTAATGGTTTCCCACTAATTGACAAAAAAAAAAAGAAAGAGAAAAAAGGAAACATGGTAGAAAAAAAGGTCAAAAGCCATTTGATCATGGGCAGTTCATATTCTATTTCTAGATTATCATATATTTCCTCCAATGAGCCTGCATTATGTTTGTAATCTGAAAAGCAAAATCCTATATTTGAAAATGAATCTAGGCATGTAGAATATGATTCCATATTTTAAAATATATAAGCCAGTCCTACCTTCCATATTTTTCCCCATGTGGGATAAAGTTAACCGCTCTTTCCAAAATGGTAGTGGAATACTTAAAGCCACTTGACAGTTTCTTTATCACCACCTTATTGACGACTGGCTATTTCAGCAGTTTAACTATAATGTGCCTAGGTGCTTGGGGCTGGCTGAGCTTCTTGGATATGTAAATTCATGTTTTATTAAATACAGAAAATTTCAACCATTATTTCTGAAATACTTTTTATGCCCCTTCTCATGCTTTCCTTTTGTGACTCTAGATACCCAAATGTGAAATTCCTTAGGTCCCTGAGTCTCTGGTTCATTTTTCTTAGCTTTTTTCTTTCTAGGTTCTTCATATCAAATATTATTAATATGCTTCAAGTTCAGTGATTTTTCTACTATCACCAATAAACTGTTAGGCTTAACCAAAAAAATTTCAATTATTTCCAGTTCTAGAATTTCCATTTAGTTCTTTTTGTATAGTTTTCATTTCTTTGCCAAGATTTCCTATCTGTTCATACATAAAGATCACAGAATTTTTTTTTTTAATTCTGATTTGGGTGTGCATACTTAAGTCTTTGTCAACTAAATCCAACCTTTAGGCCACTGCAAGGTCTCTTTTTATTTATTTTTTTCTTCACTAGGGAATAAAATTTTTCCTGGGTTATATTATAAATTTGTTTTTTGCATGTCTAAAAATTTTCATTGTATATTGAACACTGTGGTAATAAGATGTAAAAGTGACCATATATTCGGTCATGTGACAGTAGATTTGCAGTGTGAAGATGAGACATATAGATAGAAAGCAAACATGCAAGGTGAGGAAAATATTACTAGTAGCTAGGTTCCTAATGGCTTTACTGATGAAGACTTCCAGTTTCTTGTTAGGCCAGGCTATTCTTTGGGATTTCAAGAGTTATGCCAATATCCAATGTATGTCAAAACTGTATAAGGAGAAGATGTTAAATTGAGGAATAACTCAAATAAATAAAACTAAGAAATAAATAATTTAACTAAAAAGAAAGTTCTCAAAAACCAGACCCCCAGTAATCAAAGACATATATTATTAAACATATTTTATTTTTAGTGAAAAGATACCTGCTTTGAAAAGATAAGAGCATTTATATAAAGAGTAATATATTCTAAAACAAATATTCTTCAGTAATTCCTCCAGAGAAAAATCTGCTGTCACTGGACCTTTAGTTTCAAAATTATTCAAAATACTTCATTCCCAGTGACTGGTTCTAACTACCTTTTTTTTTTTTAAGCAAAAAATTAACCATTATGGGAATAAACTTATTAAGACACCAAATATATTTAATCTAAAAAAAAAAAAGAACAGAGAGGAATTCTAAGTCACATGTGAAGTAGAAATCAACTTCTGAAGGGAGAAAGGATAGGAAATTATAACACCAAACTGGAATTCTATTACTTAGACATATGAAAAAGGAGATGTAAAAGGCAATGAGTCCAAGCCATAAATTCCCTAAGAATCAAGCCAGTTACTACAAAATATGACTCAATTCTGATCACCCATGCAGCCAACTATTCCTATTTAATTTAAAAAAATTCGTTCCTAATTGATTAATCCACATGAAGAAGTTTAAATAAAAATGATAAAATCTTAGCAATTTTCTTTATAGTATTATTCAAAGTATCCATTTTTTTTCCAAGCAGCAAGTGAAAATGTCAAAAACATTCTTGCTGTAGATATTTAGTTGTTTTCTGCCAAATTAATGAAAGGAAAATATTGCACTTTGAATTGGTTAATTACCATGAATCCTTCTGCAAAGGGCTCCTGCTTGCAGAATTAAGCCAGCTCTAGTTGGCACACTGCCCTAACATTCATGGAGACCAGACTATAGGCTCCACTGTACTCAAGAGATATTCAGTTTTTGGCACCCATTCATCAGCTTACAAATCATCAGTTCTAACCACCATAGATATTCAACTGTCTGAAGCAAACAGGGCAGAAAGCACCTGCATTTAATAGGGATGTACCATTCTGCTTCTTTGAAATTTTAAGAGCTAGACTTAGAATACAGAATGAACAAGAATACCCTGATTTACATATCTTCTAGAAACTAGAGCTACTTCAACAAAAATCCTCTAGTGACAAAGCTATTTCAAGGAAAACCACTAGGAACAAGGCAAATTGAGGAAATGAGGAATTTGGAGTTCTTTTTCTCAGTTCAAGGCCAGGGTGAATGGCCTTACACAGGCCTCTTGAGAACCTACATACAGAGCTCATACTTTGCCACTTCCTAGAATCCAAGA
This sequence comes from Budorcas taxicolor, assembly GCF_023091745.1. NCBI lineage: Eukaryota > Metazoa > Chordata > Mammalia > Artiodactyla > Bovidae > Budorcas > Budorcas taxicolor. The sequence continues at coordinate 44,127,910 of NC_068917.1, read as the reverse complement.
TAGATAGGTGCTGATCTGGCAATTTCCAAATCTGATAAAATAACCATACCATCACTCAGACTCAAGCTCATGTCTTCTTTCTCTGTCATGGCATTCCCTTCTCTACCGAAATTATAAGACATGAAATGCCTTCTCCATGTTGGATGACATACTGATGTACTTTTTTATAGGAATATATTGTTCATTATTTTGACACATGTACTACATCAATCCTTTATTTGGGAAAGAAAGAATAGACTGATATAGAAAATAACTATTAATTTATCTCTCTTCTTTTTCTCCTCTTTCTAAATAAAATGGGGTGGGGAGGAATGATCCTGAATCAAGTCAGATAAATACTGATTAACCTAGGAATGCAAGCTGGCTTCTCTAAGATCCACTTCATCTGGTCCTCAGGAGTAAAAACCCTCAGGCTCCAAATATATCACCTTCTCATACAGAGTCTTGCATCAAGGAATGGAAAGAACACAGAAGCCAATAGTTGATCCTAAAAACGGTTATTCAACACCAACTGCAACATTGGTTTACATTAACATCTAAGTATTAAAGCCATAAGCAATTATTCAGGATTAAGAAGAAACCTTAATTACCTAGACAAAAACATTTAGAGAACATTAAATATACAAGCTTTGAGAATCTGACATGATAAATCTATACAATCTTCCAAAAAAACTGAAGCTAACCCAAATGACAACCAGGATGCTTAAAGGGTTTAGAAATCACCACAGAAACAGCATACAAATAAACAAAAGAAGGCAGGAAAAGAGAAAAAGGGAACAAAGAACAGACGGGACTGAGAACAAAGAGTAAGATGACAGACTTACAATGAGCCATGTCACCAACCGTGGTAAACGTAAACGATCCAAACACTCCAATTAAAAGACATACATCATCACATTCCTAAAAAAGCAAGACCCTACAATGTGTTCTCTCTGAAAAAGGTATGTTAAATACGGACACACACAGGGTAAAAGGCAAAGGACAGAAAAAGACATACCACACTGACACTAGTCAAAAGAAACGTAGAGTGACTATACTAATATCAGAAAAAGCTGATGTCAGGATAGAAAGATTACAAGGAATACAGAGGATAATCATAATAATAAAGCAGTAAATTCATCAAGAGAACATGATAATCCTAAATGTTTCTGTATCTAAAAAAGAGCTTTAAAATACATGAAACAGATATGAAAGATATGGCTAAGAAAGCTGTGGTATATATACACAATGAAATATTACTCAGCCATTAAAAAGAATACATTTGAATCAGTTCTAATGAGGTGGATGAAACTGGAGCATATTATACAGAGTGAATCCTAAAAGATGATGCTGTGAAAGTGCTGCACTCAATATGCCAGCAAATTCGGAAAACTCAGCAGTGGCCACAGGACTGGAAATGGTGATTTTTCATTCCAATCCCAAAGAAAGGCAATGCCAAAGAATGCTCAAACTACCACACAGTTGCACTCATCTCACATGCTAGTAAAGTAACGCTGGAAATTCTCCAAGCCAGGCTTCAGCTTGAACATGAATTCCCTGATGTTCAAGCTGGTTTTAGAAAAGGCAGAGGAACCAGAGATCAAATTGCCAACATCCGCTGGATCATGGAAAAAGCAAGAGAGTTCCAGAAAAACATCTATTTCTGCTTTATTGACTATGCCAAAGTCTTTGACTGTGTGGATCACAATAAACTGTGGAAAATGCTGAAAGAGATGGGAATACCAGACCACCTAACCTGCCTCTTGAGAAATCTGTATGCAGGTCAGGAAGCAACAGTTAGAACTCGACATGGAACAACAGACTGGTTCCAAATAGGAAAAGGAGCGCTGTATATTGTCACCCTGCTTATTTAACTTACATGCAGAGTACATCATGAGAAACGCTGGGCTGGAAGAAGCACAAGCTGGAATCAAGATTGCTGGGAGAAATATCAATAACCTCAGATATGCAGATGACACCACCCTTATGGCAGAAAGTGAAGAGGAACTAAAAAGCCTCTTAATGAAAGTGAAAGAGGAGAGTGAAAAGTTGGCTTAAAGCTCAGCATTCAGAAAACGAAGATCAGGGCATCTGGTCCCATCACTTCATGGGAAATACATGGGGAAACAGTGGAAACAGTGTCAGACTTTATTCTTTTGGGCTCCAAAATCACTGCAGATGGTGACTGCAGCCATGAAATTAAAAGACACCTACTCCTTGGAAGAAAAGTTATGACCAACCTAGATAGTATATTCAAAAGCAGAGACATTACTTTGCCAACTAAGGTCCATCTAGTCAAGGCTATGGTTTTTCCTGTGGTCATGTATGGATGTGAGAGTTGGACTGTGAAGAAGGCTGAGCACCGAAGAATTGATGCTTTTGAACTGTGGTGTTGGAGAAGACTCTTGAGAGTCCCTTGGCCTGCAAGGAGATCCAACCAGTCCATTCTGAAGGAGATCAACCCTGGGATTTCCTTGGAATGATGCTGAAGCTGAAACTCCAGGACTTTGGCCACCTCATGTGAAGAGTTGACTCATTGGAAAAGACTCTGATGCTGGGAGGGATTGGGGGCAGGAGGAGAAGGGGACGACCCAGGATGAGATGGCTGGATGGCATCACGGACTCAATGGACATGAGTCTGAGTGAACTCTGGGAGTTGGTGATGGACAGGGAGGCCTGGCATGCTGCGATTCGTGGGTTTGCAAAGAGTCGGACACGACTGAGCAACTGAACTGAACTGAACCGAAGTAAGTCAGAAAGAAAAACACTGATACAGTATGCTGCTAAGTCGCTTCAGTCATGTCCGACTCTGTGCACCCCCGGTAGATGGCAGTCCACCACGCTCCCCCATCCCTGGGATTCTCCAGGCAAGAATACTGGAATGGGTTGCCATTTCCTTCTCCAATACATGAAAGTGAAAAGTGAAAGTGAAGTCACTTAGTCCTGTCCGACTCTTCACAACCCCATGGACTGCAGCCTACCAGGCTCTTCCGTCCATGGGATTTTCCAGGCAAGAGTACTGGAGTGGGGTGCCATTACCTTCTCCGCCAATACAGTATACGAACTCATATATATGGAACTTAGAAAGATGGTAACAATAATGCCATATGTGAGACAGCAAAAGAGACATAGATGTAAAGAACAGTCTTTTGGACTCTGTGGGAGAAGGCAAGGGTGGGATGATTTGAGAGAATAGCATTGAAACTTGTATATTATCATATGTGAAACAGACTGCCAGTCCAGGTTTGATGCATGAGACAGGGTGCTCAAGGCTGGTGCACTGGGATGATCCAGAAGGATGGGATGGAGAGGGAGGTGGGAGGGGGGTTCAGGAGGGGAACACATGTACACCCATGGCTGATTCATGTCTGAATCATTCATGTCAATGTATGGCAAAACCAAAACAATACTCTAAAGTAATTAGCTTCCAATTAAAATAAATGAATTAAAATAAAAAAATAAAGTCTATGTATTGGCCAATGAATAGACTGCTGAAGTAGTTTTTATTTAAACAAATACAGACACCAAGACTCAAATAAATATATAAATTAAATTAAATACATGAAACAAATAATGACTGGAAATCAAGGTATAGAATATTCTGGTCATAAAACAAGTCTCAAATTTAAAAGGATTCAAGTCATACAAAGTATATTCTCTGCTCACAACTGAACCAAATTAGAAAACAATAACAGAAAGATCTCTGGAAAGCTCCCAAATATTAACTAGACACTTCTAAATAACCACAGTCAAAGAAGAAATAAAAAGAGGAGGTAGAAAGTATATGGTTACTTCCATGTCCTGGCTATTATAAACAGTGCTGCGATGAACACTGGGGTACACGTGTCTCCTTCAATTCTGGTTTCCTTGCTGTGTATGCCCAGCAGTGGGATTGCTGGGTCATAAGGCAGTTCTATTTCGTTTTTTAAGGAATCTCCACACTGTTCTCCATAGTGGCTGTACTAGTTTGCATTTCCACCAACAGTGTAAGAGGGTTCCCTTTTCTTCACACCCTCTCCAGCATTTATTACTTGTAGACTTTTGGATCGCAGCCATTCTGACTGGCGTGAAATGGTACCTCATTGTGGTTTTGATTTGCATTTCTCTGATAATGAGTGATGCTGAGCATCTTTTCATGCGTTTGTTAGCCATCTGTATGTCTTCTTTGGAGAAATGTCTATTTAGTTCTTTGGCCCATTTATGGAATTTAGAAAGACAGTAACGATAACCCTGTATGTGAGACAGCAAAAGAGACACAGTCTTTTGGACTCTGTGGGAGAGGGAGAGGGTGGGATGATTTGGGATAATGACACTGAAACATGTATATCATATATGAAACGAGTCGCCAGTCCAGGTTCAATGTGTGATACTGGATGCTCGGGGCTGGTGCACTGAGACGACCCAGAGGGATAGTACGGGGAGGGAGGAGGGAGGAGGGTTCAGGATGGGGAACACGTGTATACCTGTGGCGGATTCATGCTGATGTATGGCAAAACCAATACAATATTGTAAAGTAATTAACCTCCAATTAAAGAAATTTATATTTAAAAAAAGAAAGTATGTAATGGAAAAAAAAATGTAAACACACCATATTAAATTTTGTGTGATGCTGCTAAAATAGTAATTACAGAGAAATCTATAGTAGACAACATCTGAATTAGAAAAATGTAAAGGTCTCAACTCATTGACTTTACCTTCCACTCTACGACCAGAAAAAGAAGGGCAAATTAAACACAAATTAAGCAGAAGAGAGTAAATAAATAATAAAGTTCACAGCAGAATTCAATGAGGTGGACAACAGTACAATAACAAAAGTAAATGAAACAGAAAGCTTATTCTTTAAAGTGGTCAACAAATTGATAGTTGTCTAGATGTGTCTGATCAGAAAAAAAAAGATATCAAGAATGAGAAACATGACATCACTACAGAATATACAGATCATATGGGAATATTATAACTTTATACCAGTAAGGTTGACAGCTTAGAAAAAATAATCAATTCCTTGAAAAACACAAATTACCAAAGTTTACAAAAGAGAAAATAGATAGCAAAAGCAAACCTTTAATACAGAAATTCAATTTGTAGTTAAAAACCTTCCCACAAGAGAAATCCATGCCCAGGTAGTTTCACTGGAGAAATAAGTCTAAAAATTTCCCCCCAAATTACAGAAGAATGAATACTTTCCAATTTATACTATGAGACCAGCATTGCTCTTGATAACAAAAACAGACATAGATATTTTAAAAGGAAATCATATTAGACCAATATTCCCCCATTAAATATAAAAATTCTAAAAAGCTGAATCCAACAATATCCATAAAATAGAATGTATCAAGACCAAGTAGAGTCAATTATGGGTTTCAAAGCTGAAAGGGACAGTGAATTAAATGTAATTCACCATGTCAACAAACTAAAAACAGAGAATCTTATGATCATCTAAACAGGTACCAAAAAAATACTCAATAAAATCCAACATTCACTTCTGATAAAACCCTCAGCAAACAAGATAACAAAAGAACATTTCTTTAGCTTGATAAAATGCATTTATGACAAACCTACAGTTAACATCATACTTAATGGGGAAAGACTGAATGCTTCTTTTCTTTATGATCAGGAACAACTTAGAAATAGTTGCTCCCATCACTTCTCTGTTGCAACTGAGCAAGAAAAAGAAATGAAAAGGCATTGAGAAAGGAAGATATAAAATTTTGTTTATTCACGAACAACATGATCTTCTATGTAGAAAATCAGACAGAATCTATAAAATAGATACAAGAACTAGTAAGTTTTAAAAGGTTTCAAGACACTAAGGCTCCTTTAAGAACTGCTAATCTAAGGCTGGGACATTGAAAATATAAGATGAGCCTTAGGTATCTTGTAGTGTCAATAAAAAAGAAAGTGCTGGGAAAAGGAAAAAAAAAAAATGTAAGTCCAAGGGACACAAAACCCAACCAAACAGAGCTCCCAATGGCCAGAACTGGAGTAAGCTGAATGACAGACAATATTAAAAAATCAATCATATGTCTATTTACTAATAACTAATCATTGGAAGTTGCTATTAAAAGCCAATACCATTTATAGTAGCATCAATACACATAAAATGCTTAGGAATAAATCTGACAAAAGATGTTTAAGACTATAAATTGACAACTACAAAACCCTCCTGAAAGAAGTTAAAGACATATATAAATGCAGAGATATTATACAGTCATGAGAGATATGACTCAATATTGTTAAGATGTCAGTTCTCTCCAAATTAATCTAAAGAGTCAATGCAATTCAAATCCATATCTCACTAGGCTTTTTTGGTAGAAACTGACAAACTTATCCTAAAATTCATATAAAAATGCAATGACACAGAATAGCCAAACAACTTTGAAAAAGAGGGCTAATAGCATTACCTGATTTCAAGATTTACTATGAAGCTACAATAATCAACACAGTAAGTTATTAGAATGAAGAAAGACAAACAAACCGACAAATGGAACAGAGAGTTCCAAAACTGACCAATATATAAATGGAGAATCAGTTTTTAACAAAGATGCAAAGGCATTTAGTGAAGAACGGATAGCCTTTTAAACAAATATTGCTGGAACAGTTGAACATCCACATTTTTAAAAAGTGAACCCTCATCCATCTTATACCATATACAAAAACTAACTCAAAATGGATTGCAGGGTACAGGTTAATGACTCTGAAACTGCTTTACATGTATACTGTGGTTGAACAAAAAACATGGTGAGAATCATGCTTCTCACTGATGGAGAGACACCTTATGAATAAACATTATTCATTATGGAAGAGTCAGCAATATCAGTATGAATTCAGATTTAGCTTAATATAGATAAAAATGGTCAGATGCAGAAGTAATTTTAGATGTGTATACCACAGGTTAGCAGGCATACATATATTTCCTGGTTCTGCTTGCTGAAGGAACTGAGACACAGTGACACCCCAGCAGCAGAAACCAGCATATCCAATGCCCACATCTTGGTTTCTACTAAATAACATACGCCCCCAAATGTATCTAGGGCTCCTTTGAGAAATGGCTGATTCAAAGGCTGGGGCACTGAAAATAAACATCTTGTAGTGGCAGAAAACAAAGAAGTACTGAGAAAAGGGGAAAGAAAGGCAAAAAAGAAGAAAAGTTAAGTCCAAGGGATACAGGAATCAACCTGAAAGAGTTGGGATGGCAGAAAATTCCAAGCTGAGCAGCAAAATTAAAACACAGTATTTTATTATAACCGAAAGTATAAAATTAATAAACATGAATTCATATTGGTATAATAAATTATTGAAGAAATAAATAAGTGGGGGAAAAGAGGAAACTAATACCACTTATAGTACTGATCTTTCAAAATAATTTCAAACAATTTAGGTAGATACTCAATCTCCAGGAAGTATAAATCCTTCCCCCCCAACCCGCCTCACCCCCCTACCCTCTGCCTCCCTGGAGCAAGGCTGTACTTAGTAACTTGCTTCCAAAGAATAATGCAAGGAAAGGGTGAGAAAAAGATTAACTTTACAGTGGAAAAACCTGTCAAATATCATCTTGGTGGGGTAATCAAGGTTAAGGTGCACCAGTGATAAAACATGTTGACACCATGTGTCTACCTACCTCTACTTCTCCCCAAAATTATCCCAGTCGAAATAAGAGAAACATCAGACAATCTCAAATTGAGGGACATTCTACAAAGAATCTGACCAGTACTGCTGAAGACTGTCATAGTCATTAAAAACAAACAAGGAAAGACTAAGAAACTGTCAAGGATCAGAGGTGACTAAGGGGCTATGAGGCCTAAACACTATATAAAATCCTGGATTGAATTCTAGAATAGAAAACAGATAGTTTTTTTTTTTTAAAAAGGTGAAATCTAAATAAAGTCTGAAATGTAGTTAATAGTAATGTACCAATACTGATTACTTAGTTTTGACAAATTTACCACGTTACATAAGAGAAAGAGTGATTAATAAACTCCTTTACTACCTTTGTAACTTTTCTGCAAGTTGAAAATTATTTCCAACCAAAAACTTTATTGTGAAAATAGACTGTAGACACAAATGTCAAAAGTAAAACCATAGAACTTATAAAAGAGAATATGTGATGAAATAGTTTAGATTTTGAGTTAGGTAAAGACTTTTTTTTTTAAATTCCCTAGTGGCTCAGATGGTAAAGCGTCTGCCTGCAACACAGGAGACCTGGGTTCAATCCTTGGGTTGGGAAGATCCCCTGGAGAAGGAAATGGCAACCCACTCCAGTACTCTTGCCTGGAAAATCCCATGGACAGAGGGGCCTGGTAAGCTACAGTCCATGGAGTTGCAAAGACTCGGACACAACTGAGCTACTTCACTTTCTTTCTTTCAGAGACTTTTTTAGAAAGGTGCTACCACTAAAATCCATCAAACATAAAATTCATAAATTAGACGTTATTGAAATTAAATCTCTAGCTATTTGAAAGACACTGTGTTTGGGAATGAAAGGACAAGCTGACTAGGAGAAAATATCTACAAATCAAATATCCAGTACAAGACTTTTATCAATAATGTATATGAACTCTTCAAATTCATTATGGACCATAATGAAAGCTGAGCGCCAAAGAATTGATGCTTTCCAACTGTGGTGAGATGCCCTTAGACAGCAAGGAGATCAAACCAGGTCAAAACTAAATGAAATCAACCCTGAATATTCATTGAAGGACTGATGCTGAAGCTGAAGCTCCAATACTTTGGCAACCTGATGCAAAAAGCTGACTCACTGGAAAAGACCCTGATGCTGGGAAAGACTGAGGGCAGGAGGAGAAGTGGGTGACAGAGAATGAGATGACTGGATGGCATCTTTGGCTCAATGGACACGAGTTTGGGCAAACTCGGGGAGACAGTGAAGGACAGGGAAGCCTGGCGTGCTGCAGTCCATGGGGTCACAGAGTCAGACATGACTGAGTGACTGAACAACAAAAAAATTCAATAATAACAACTTGATTTTTTTTTAATGGACGAAAGATTTGAACAGACTTCAGTGAAGATATAAAGATGATAAATATGCACATGTTCAAACTCATTAACCTTACGATGATGCAAATTAATACCACAAGGAGAAACAACTACACATCCAGTAGAATGAACTCTATTAAACCAAGTGTTGGTAGGATGCAGAGGAACTGGAACTCTCATACTATGCTGGTAGAAATATAAAAAGGTACCATTAGTTTGAAGAGTTTGGAATTTTTCCTAAAAATTTAAACATTTACCTATCTTGTATAACAACTATTCTACTCCTAGGTATTTATCCTCCTTTCCTCAAAAGAAAACCTATGTCCATACAAAGTCTTATAATATCAATGATCGTAATTACTTTAATCATAATATTTAATAACTGGACATAATCCAATTGTCCATAAACAGGTGAATGAACAAACTAATTGTGGTATATCCTTATGATGAAACACTACTCATCTATAAAAGGAAATAAAATATCATTATCTGTAACAATATGGATATATCTCAAAATAATTATGCTGAATTAAAGACACCAGACCAAAAAAAGAATGCATAGTGTATGATTTCATTTACATAAAGTTCAGGAAATGTAAACTAATCTGTATCAACAATAAAAGAGCAATGATTGTAGGGGTTGGAAGGGTGGGATCTGGCTTGGTTGGACAGGGAGTGATGAAACAAAGAAAATATAGAGACACAAGGAAACCACTGGGTAAATGCATATCCACTATTCTGACTGCTGTAATGGTTTCACAAATATATGCATATATCAAAGTTGTATACTTAACATATGTATGTAGTTTATATCAAATATATGTCAACAAACCTGTTCTTTAAACAAATCAACAACCACAAAACCTGGAAAACCTGAAAATATAGTAAACCTGGAAATGAGAAGCCTGAAAAACGGGAGGATGGCTTTTGACAAACAGTAGATGACACAGCAAGTGAAAACTGATTAGATTTGGTCTACTTGATTTTGGGAGAGAACTAGTACCCAAGCAGTAGAAATTAAAACTAAGCAGCATAAAATACATGAGAAAAACATCCTACAATTCCAGTTTGAGCTGAATGTGGAATAGACTTCTCTGTAGGGTAAAGGACCCTCACAAAGGAGTTCAATCAGAAATTTAATCACCTGTTTAGGGGGATCCTAGGAGAAATTCCCACTTTAGATAGGAGACAGCATTTCTTGATCTTTAAATGCACAGATTATAAAAACAGAAGAGTTTGCGCTTGGGGAGAAATTTATTTAATCATATTTATCAGACCATAAAGTCATCAACACCAAATATTTTGAATGATTTAAAGTATTTGGGAATATATGAGCAAGGTTAATGAACCCATTTGTCAATCTTCAACTGAGTTATCCACACAGGGAAAGCAATAAGGGAGGCTTCAAAAATAAACAGTTTAAAAAATATGTATTTATCTTGCTCATTTGTTTTTGCATATATTAAAGTATTATAAATTTTTTGAGGGAAAGGAGCACTTATAATGTTTACCATGTAATTCTAAGTACTTACAGGACAATAACTAATAATAATAGCTACCATTTGTTGAATATGTATTATAAGCCTACAAATTTAAGCAAAGCATTTTGAGCTCCTGAACTTTACCATATTTCAAAACAGCTATTACCTCCATTTTACAAATGAAGAATCTTAGGCTGAAAGAAGTTAAGGGAACCTTCTTCATATCTAGGATCTGAAGTCAAGTCTGTACGGCTCCAAAACCCAATGATATAAGACTACTTTCTAATTTACTAGGCCATCTGATGCTCACTATGAAATCTCTTTCTTCCCTATGCAAATATTTCCTATAATCCTAACCAATTTATTTTTCAAAAGTACAAAATAATCTCATGTTACTCATCCAGCTTTATTTCCCTCAATGCCTTGAAACTCCTTACAAGTAACACCTAAAGTCATCAACGTGGTGAATGAGAGACATTCCTGCCTACTTTTCCAACACCACTTCCAATTATTTCTCCTGTATATTCCAAATAGATACTGGCAATTCTTTAAGAAATGCAATGCATCTGTACGTTCTGTTCTCACCTTTCAGCATGGCCTTCCTCTTATTTTCAGCCTGGTGAAGGAACTTTTTGAAGAGGTCACTAGTCCTTCCCATTCTGTTGTTTTCCTCTACTTCTTTGCATTGGTAACTGAGGAAGGCTATCTTATCTCTCCTTGCTATTCTTTGGAACTCTGCATTCAGATGCTTATATCTTTCCTTTCTCCCTTGGTTTTCGCTTCTCTTCTTTTCACAGCTATTTGTAAGGCCTCCCCAGACAGCCATTTTGCTCTTTTGCATTTCTTTTCCATAGTATGGTCTTGATCCCTGTCTCCTGTACAATGTCACGAACCTCCGTCCATAGATATCTCTTCAAGAAAATTAGAGATACCAAGTGAACGTTTCATGCAAAGATGGGCTCAATAAAGGACAGAAATGGTATGGACCTAACAGAAGCAGAAGATATTAAGAAGAGGTGGCAAGAATACACAGAAGAACTGTACAAAAAAGATCTTCAGAACCCAGAGAATCACGATGGTGTGATCACTAATCTAGAGCCAGACATCCTGGAATGTGAAGTCAAGTGGGCCTTAGAAAACATCACTACGAACAAAGCTAGTGGAGGTGATGGAATTCCAGTTGAGCTATTTCAAATCCTGAAAGATGATGCTGTGAAAGTGCTGCACTCAATATGCCAGCAAATTTGGAAAACTCAGCAGTGGCCACAGGACTGGAAAAAGATCCATTTTCATTCCAATGCCAAAGAAAGGCTATGCCAAAGAATGCTCAAACTACCGCACAATTGCACTCATCTCACACACTAGTAAAGTAACGCTCAAAATTCTCCAAGCCAGGCTTCAGCAATACGTGAAACGTGAACTTCCAGATGTTCAAGCTGGTTTTAGAAAAGGCAGAGGAACCAGAGATCAAATTGCCAACATCCACTGGATCATGGAAAAAGCTAGAGAGTTCCAGAAAAATGTCTACTTTTGCTTTATTGACTATGCCAAAGTCTTTGACTGTGTGGATCACAATAAACTGTGGAAAATTCTGAAAGCGATGGGAATACCAGACCACTTGACCTGCCTCTTGAGAAACCTGTATGCAGGTCAGGAAGCAACAGTTAGAACTCAACATGGAACAACAGACTGGTTCCAAATAGGAAAAGGAGTACGTCAAGGCTGTATATTGTCACTCTGCTTATTTAACTTATATGCAGAGTACATCATGAGAAATGCTGGGCTGGAGGAAGCACAAGCTGGAATCAAGATTGCTGGGAGAAATATCAATAACCTCAGATATGCAGATGACACCACCCTTATGGCAGAAAGTGAAGAGGAACTAAAAAGCCTCTTGATGAAAGTGAAAGAGGACAGTGGAAAAGTTGTCTTAATGCTCAACATTCAGAAAACGAAGATCATGGCATCTGGTCCCTTCGCTTCATGGGAAATAGATGGGGAAACAGTGGAAACAGTGTCAGACTTTATTTTTGGGGGCTCCAAAATCTATGCAGATATTGATTGTAGCCATGAAATTAAAAGACGCTTACTCCTTGGAAGTAAAGTTATGACCAACCTAGATAGCATATTGAAAAGCAGAGACATTACTTTGCCAACAAAGGTCCATTTAGTCAAGGCTATGGTTTCTCCAGTGGTCATGTACGGATGTGAGGGTTGGACTAGGGAAGAAAGCTGAGTGCCAAAGAATAGATGCTTTTGAACTGTGGTGTTGGAGAAGACTCTTGAGACTCCCTTGGACTGCAAGACGATCCAACCAGTCCATTCTAAAGGAGATCGGCCCTGGTTATTCTTTGGAAGGACTGATGCTAAAGCTGAAACTCCAATACTTTGGCCACCTCATGCAAAGAGTTGACTCACTGGAAAAGACTCTGATGCTGGGAGGGATTGGGGGCAGGAGGAAAAGGGGACAACAGAGGATGAGATGGCTTGATGACATCATCGACTTGATAGACATGGGTTTGGGTAGACTCCGGGTGTTGGTGATGGACAAGGAGGCCTGGTGTGCTGCGATTCATGGGGTCGCAAAGAATCGGACACGACTGAGCAACTGAATTGAACTGAAGGAACTTGTTATCTTTCCAGACTCACTTTAAATATTGCCTCCTCTTTGAAGTCTTCACTGACATTTCAGCAACAATTAGATGTACCTTCTTTTACATGTACAGCACTCTCTTCATACTAATAATTACTTGAATAATCTCAAGAACAGTTATTAATCTCTGAATCACCAGTACCCAAGCCCAATTCCTGATATACAAGAAAGGTTCAATAAATGTTTATTGACTAAATGAATGGATGGTGGACAGGTGGATGAATAAACAATTAAATGGCTATATTAACTAGCATCTTAAATTAAACTAGAATAAGGGTTTTCCTTTTTTTGGTAAAGAAATTATACTGCCTATGAGAGAGATATACTAGTTGCCACTATTTTAACACACTGCACCTTGTTTGTTAATCCTTTATGATTTCATCCTAAAGTATGTATTAATTGAAGCAACTATTATTATCTAGCCTATTTGTACAATCCTATCAAAACAGTTTATTCAATCAAACCTAAGGAAGTATAATTTGATGCAAAAATTAATTCTCAAGACTATATAAAATAATTGGAAAGCAGGGGATCTGTGAAGTACTCTGATTACTTGTCAAGAAGAAAGCCGGAGGAATAACCTTTCTGTGACCTCCTCCCACAAACAAAACTATTCACAGATTATACCATTTTAAGATACAACCTTGCTTAGAGCTCTCTTCCTACAGATTGATATGAGACATCAAAAAAAAAAAAACAACTCCATTTAAAAATCCAATTCCAAGCTTCTTCAATTCTTTATGGTTTTAAATTATTTTTATGGTAGCCAATGTATCTTTGACTAAGTTCCTAAAATCAGTCTTAATGTATAACTGGGATAATTTATGCTACACTTTGGGGAGCTTCTTTTATTATATTATTCACTTGCACAGAGATGACATGGAAATAGCTTAGATCCTGTTGTTTTATGTTACAATCAGCCTAGATGTAATTCTTTTAAAAAATGCAAAATAAGATGGAACTTAGAGAAAAAAAGTCAAGAAGCTTAGAGAACCACTCTCAGCTAATGGAAAAATTATTTTAAGTACAAGAGAAATGTTCTAAAGCAATTTTCCAGGTGAAAACAAAACATTACTTATTAGCCAAGCAAAATGACTTTCCTAAAGAAATGTTCACATGTTCAGTAATCCTTACTCCATGAAATAAATGCCTTATACAGGTAGGTAGGTCAAAAAAAAAAATTCACACCTTGGCAATTTTCTTCTAAAACACTGCCTCACTACAGCAGTAACATTTTGATTTATGCTTTCTGAAAAACTAAAAGGTATCTTAAAAAACACACAAAGGAAAACTGAATTGCTCAATAAAGTGCTCTAAAAGTATATAGCAGTCAACTTTGCTTTAAAAGGACAAAAGATGCCATTTTAAACCACATTAACTGTAATCATCTTTTTTTCCCCCTGAAACATGATAGTAAAATGGGGATAATAACTGAATGATTTCAGAGTGCAGCACCGAAAAACTGGGGCTGTAAAATGAAAAGACAAAAAAAATACTTTGGGCTAAGATATACATTAAATAAAAGGAGACTATTTTTCAAATGCTGATATAAATTTTCTCAGATTAGGCAGCGAACACACGATATGCAATTCGCTTTGATTTTTCTCTTTACTATCTTCAACATTGTTCCTGAGTTTCTTTTTATAAACAAACAGGTTAACATAAGGAGGTAACTGATTGTTTAACTTATCACATTATGATCTTTCAAGGGAAATGTTTCAGCACATTCAAGTTCTGGCTTTTCTCAGCATTTCTCATCTCCTGCATGAAAATATGATATTCCATAAAAGGAAAGGACACCATGTGTGAATTAAGTAAGAACGGTTCATGAAAGAACTGGAATCTAATTACATAAACACACTTCCCTACAGGTGGATTTAAGTTCAGAAATCTCTGAAATCTCATCTTTAAAGGCTAGCAGTGCTTTTTTAATTATGCTAAAAGTCCCTTGTCTGCTTGATCTCTCATGAACAATTTTAATCAAGCAAGCCTAATACACTCCGTCTCACAGACAACTTACCAGAGCTCTCAACTATGAGCTAATGGGAAGACAAGGAACCACAAGGATTTTTATTAAAAGGAAAAAATGACCAGCCTAGAGATTTGGCCAGCAATAAAGCAAGATTAAATCATGCTTTCCCCCTACTTAGCCTACTTAACTTCAAGAACTACAGACCTGTAATTAATTTGCTCTTGAGATTTACTCTGTAAACATAAACATACCATTTAAAATATATTACATTCTTACAGCTCACAGTGGTTTTCCTTATTCTCCTTTCCCATTCACAAATAGACTAATAATACCAACAACCAGTTTTCCGGACTCAAGAATAACCCCTAAAATGTATCTTCCCCTCAAGAGGAGAGTCACAAATCACTCTCTTTATTCTTTAAGAATCCTGATAAGATCAAAATGAATGTGAAATGATAATTAAATGGACCAACAATAATCCCATCTCCACCTTTCAGTCAGTCTCCAAGTCCACTTGCTCCATCAGCTATCTCCAGTCCTCAGTCCATTCCAAGGCCCTCTGAATACAGCAGGCTATCCCAATCTTCATTTTTCAACTGCTCTAAACTACCTCAACCCAACAGCCACCACTTTAAACTCCTTTCTCTTAATCAATTCAACCCACAGACTCCAAAATCATCCCGGTGGTTGCCCTCTTCCTAAGTGTCTGCGTGTATGCTAAACTGAATTGGGTTTTTCTCTCTACCTTGATCTCCAAACTGCTTTGGAATTCAAAATTCAAAATTTTAAACCCTGATCAGGGTTTACCTGATTAGTTGCTGTGAGGTTGGTAGCATATTCTCATGCCCCTCTGTGCCTCATTTCTTTCATCTATAATACTGTAAGTAATAATACACTGCCTTAAAGAGTTGATGAAAGAATAAAATGACATAATAAATGAAACAGCTGATGTAAGAATTAAATGGCATACTACACCAATCAAATGTGCATATTTAATACATTTAGGTTTTCCTCCAGTGAGTCCCAGATCAGCATTTCCAGGCTCTTCAAGCATAATCTTTAGCACTTCTGTCAGAACCTTTCTGTTTTAATCTCCCCATGTCTAAACTCAGCTCCATCCCTCTTGAGGTTTGCCAGCTATTTTCATGCTAGGGCTCTCTGGGCTTCTCCTTCTCACTCCATTTTTCTGGGCACTGAGTCACGTTTGCTAATTCATTAGAGGGTGCTTCATTTAACTTTGTTTCAGTTTTTACCTGCCTGGTTCTTTTCCTCATTAGTGCTGTACTTTTTACTAACTGCAATTGCGCCTCATCAGTTTAATTCAATACTTTTCTATTTACATTGATTCAAAAGACTACTCTTCACAGTTAAACTAAACAACAGCAAATTACAGTATAATAGTTTAGGATAGTGATGACTGTAGCCCAGGAAAAAGCATTTGGTTAATTCTTATAAAATTGCTGCTGCTGCTTTTTTTTTTTAAACAAACATACACTATACACATTCACCTATCAGATCCTGTGATACTTCTGACCTGGTTGCTAGATGAGGTGTAAAAATTCAACTTGTTTACTGAAATGGTAGATGCTGAAGAGCAAAAGGGAATAAAACTTGCCTTATAAGGAAGGGCAAAAAATAAAATTGAGAAATAAACTTTTAAGAAATGTTCGTCAGTACTACTAAGACTGCAAACACATACACACAAATCCCTGAACACCCCCACCAAAAGGGTTGTCTGATCTATCAACAAATGTCTCAGATTAAGAGAAATCTCAATTCTAGCCTTAGGAAGGCCAGATCTCTAATAGGGAATATTCCTCTGTAATGACATAAATCAGTCAGGACACACTGTTTAGATACTATAACCATGCTCAGTGGTCATGTTTCCTTCTCCTTTCTACTTTTTTTTTGCTTTTTGTTAATAGTCTCTCATTCATTTTTACACAAATTTAAAATGCTTAGTGGCACATTATTCTTTAGATAAATATGAATTATTTCTTTCATAGACTCTACGCTTGGTAATTTTCCTAATGGAGCATAAAGTCTTCTCAAATCCTAGCATTAATCCCAACCTGTTTCAAATTACCAGGTTTTGAAGTTTTGCCTCAGGTTCTGGTCAAGGACAAATTAAGTCAAATAAAGTGCAATCAAGGACAGGTTTTATTTTTTTAGTAACAGAAAAGAATAATAAAATTATATTTCTTAGAATTTTACCTTAAAAACTCTTATGATCATCCTATTCGATTCATTCAGGCAAATTTTCTATTCTAAATTACTGCAATGACCTAATTCGGCACTTCAAGGGACAATGGCTATAACTTTCTTTTCAACTCAACATTTAGTTTTAAAAGAGCTGCTATCTGTCATCAAAATGACAGTTTCTAATACCATTTTCCAGTAAAAGAAACCAGGGCTCCTCAGAGAAGTGACTGATTCTAGGAGTAAAGCAGGAAATGTAAAGGTAAGTCTGATGCATCCTGAGGAGCAAGGAAAGACTCAAAAAAGAAAAAAAATGAAACAAAACACAATGATGAGGGTACATCAAAGAAACACAGGAGTTAACACAGAACAATTAAAAAGCTGCCAATGGCCAAAGCTGGAATAATTTGAGCAATAAAACAATATTGGATTTTAACCCAAAGTATAAAATAAATATCACTGAATCCATACTTTACATAAATAAATGATTGGCTAAAAAAATAAACAGATAGGGAGAAGAAGCATATCTCTTGTTCAGAAGTATTCTAAATAATTCACAAAGCTACTTCCCACTCAAAGAGGTGCAACGTAACTCCTGACTCTTTAAGTGTGGACTCCATAGAGTAACCTCCTTTCAAATAGTATAGTGTGGAAAGAGGGGATTAAAGAGCAACTTTAGAGTGGGAAAATCTGTTAATAAGAGGAAAATATGTGCAAGATACATGAGAATTCTATGTGCTACCTTCACAAGCTTTCTGTAAATCTGAATCTATTATAATATTAAAAATGTATTTTAAAAGTTGAAAAAAGAAAGATCTTCCACTGCCTTTCGTTGTCTAAAGTTTGCTATCTAGCTTACCTGCAGAAACTCTAGTCAATTTTAGACCACTTCAATTGTACAATTTTTCACAACACTCTCAAATCCAGGTGTAACTTGCACTACAGTAGAATGGAAAGGTGGGAGTCACAGACCTGCATTTGAGTTTGGCTCTATATGGACCTATGCACTTGACAGAAATAACCAATTTCCTCATCTATACAATGGAGCAAGCCTACCTGGAGGACTTTCCTATGGGATGGAGGCTAATGGGATGGCCTGTCTGCATTCTCATCACTGAACCTCATCGGCATCTATCCCTAGTTTGGCCCATTTGGGTGTTAACCAGTTTCCAGACCTGGGTGTTTCCAGTTTAAAACTGTTTCTTTGATGCTCAGATGTCATTCTTAATTAAAAAAAAAAATCAATCCATGTTAATTCTATCCATTGAAGAATAACCAGAAATCAGATAGAACAGTTGACTCTAGTGGACACAGGCGTGGGAGGCAAACATAATTCAACTGTATACTCTCTTGCGCTATCTGAATTATTTTTTACTATGTGTACACATTAGCTGAAAATTGTATAAATCTTAATTATGTTGAACTGGTTCATAGTGCGTTTCAGGCCTTCTATTTTTCTGTCTATTCATTCTATTAATCTTTGAGAATTCGATATTGAAATTCCAACTAAAAATCTTAATTTACTCAACTTTAAAAAACTGTAATATATATAGTGGAACTATATGTAACTTTGTTCTGTATTTTTTAAGTCTCCTGTAAATGTGTTATCATACTTTCCTAATTTCAAAAAGAAACAAAGAAAAGGTTATTACAGAAGCAATAAGAAATTCATTACTACTCAGGGATTACTATAATTTTCTTACTTCTACCTTGGTACCTGCTGTCTGTTATCTCCTTTTAATGCAGTATCATAGCAAAAAGCAAGCAGCACAGATCCAGAGAAACCTAAAATTATTTCAAACAACTTCTTTTGTACCAAATCAGCTGTCTCAACTGGCATAGCAGTCTTGGAATCAAAAGTGACTTGAATCTAGGTTTGCCTGTATACAAACTTCCCTGGTGGCTCAGATGGTATAGTGTCTGCCTACAGTGTGGGAGATCTGGATTCGATCGCTGGGTCATTCCTGACCAGCGATCAGGAAGATCCTCTGGAGAAGGAAATGGCACCCCACTCCAGTACTCTTGCCTGGAAAATCTCATGGACGGAGGAGCACAGTATGTCCATGGGGTCGCAAAGAGTCGGACACAACTGAGCGACTTCACTTCACTTGCCTGTATACTAGTTATTTAACCACATTAAACCCCAGCGTTCTCATCTGTAAAACTGGAATAACAATACCCACATTTCACAAGGTTGTTGTAAAGATTAAATACAAGTACATGTAAAATCCTTAGCCATGCTTGGTCCATCTATTACAGCCATTATCAGTATAAATGGAAGCCTGTGGGAAGATTTGATTTCTCACTCAAACTTGTTTTTCTACTTAGCTATGCATCCAGAAGCAACTTCCAAGTTTTAATACCTTTAAAATGCAACTGGTTTTCAGCAATTATTACTCCTAGTTTCCTAAAGAAAAAGCATTAAAGAACTAGAATGAACAGTATTTCCTTCTCTGCACAGAAAAGTCTCCAATCTTAAGAAAGGCTCACACACTATAGGTAATATACTTAAAGTTGAATAATTCTTTTGAACCATAAAAGCAACAAAACAATCAATGACAGTAACAGAAATTTTGATTAAATGTGCAAATGCTATAGTTGAAGCTGTCTTTGGATTCTGCCAGAGAATTGGTAAGTTTAAAATTTTAGGTTATATTTGTATTCTGGCCCTTTGTTTTAGTTTACTTGCAAAGTAAGTATTTTGAGTGTATAAATACATAAATAAATAATACATAACCAATGCATCTTCTTTCCTATGAGTTATGAGAAATACCATTCCCATCGTTTCTCAAAAAAGGAATTAAACAATATATTTTACACTGATTTCTATTTTACCACAAGTTTTATATTAAAGCACTTCAAAAACTATAGGTAATATTTCCACTTACAGGACACCTTTTGTGTATTTGTGGGGATTCACGCACATCTACATACAAATACAAGGGAAACACTTTAGTAGAAGTGTATATCTCTACATACTTGCATGCAACTTATGATATGAAAATAGTACCTTACCAAAAGATATTATTTGAGGAATTTTTTTATACTTCCTGATTTTTGTTTTAGAGTTTTGCTACAAAACCCCTTCTTGCTTTTGAGATTACACGTAAGAAAAACTCATGTATCTCTCTATCTCTGACTCAAAACCATTTGAAGCAACTTGACTGTTAACTAGAAAGTCAAAAGGCATTGAGTAACTATAAATTTTTACACTGTGCCTGTCAGTGAATTCTCCAAAACAACAGGAAGAGGAATGGAAATCTGAAAGTACAATGATAAAAATCTTAAAGAATCATCTATTTCAAACAGTTAGGTTAGGAAACATTTAAGAACATTCATTCCGTTACTCCACCAGCCAGTACAATAATGACCACTGTTGACTGATTTTGTTCTCAATTTTTCCATGTTATGTAACACTTCACAGTTTGTAAGTCACTCACACGGATATTAAAACATATATGGTAATCCTGACAAAACCTGTGAGCAAATGTTGTGCAGTTCATTCAGTCAGGGATACAGGGAATGTGATTTGCACAAGGGCACCAAGCGAGTAATTGGCAGAAGTGGGATTCACACCAAAGTCCTCTGGCCCTACACACACTGCTCTCCCCACTCTCCTCACAGCTCAGGTCCCCTTTCACTGACCGCCCCCTTTAGAGCAGCATGATGCCCCCCCTCCACCCCGTGCAGTCCTTCCCCAGGTGGTTTACCACAACCTCTCTGGCCTCACACCAGTCTGTACCCACAGACATCTTCCCAAATTTAAATCACTCTTCAAAGTAAGCCCAGCAAATGCTTTTCAGTGTTTCCAGACACAGAATAAACTTTTTGGTAAGGTCTTCAAGGTCTGAATGGCCTGACCACTACTTCCTTTTCAGGTTTGGAATGTAATTTCTGTGCACCAGCCAGGCTTTCCATCGTTTATAATAAGCACGCTCATTCACATTAGGTCCCTCTCTGCTCCCCTTTCCACCAAGCTAACATATAGTATATTCTCTCTTACCTTGTGTCACTTCCTCAAGCAAGCCTTCCCTTACTAATCAAATCAAATGCTCCTGTTATACACTCCCAGGAGGCCAAGTACCTTTACTTCCTATAGTTAGCATAACTGCAATTACATGTACTCATATAATTATTTGCTTAATGTCTGACTTTTCCACCAGACTGTCAGTGCCACAAAGGGTAAAGATGAAGTTACTTTTCCCCTGTTTTTAGTCACTATTATATTCCCAATACCCAGCACAATTTCCAGCCCTAGAATAGGAACTCAATATTCTTTTAAAAGCTGAACAAATATGGAATTAGGCTGATTCTTCTTTCAGTCTTTATATATTTGAAAACAACTATTATTCTGATGATCCCTCATTCTGTACACACATGCACGAAAGTTTTACTAAGGAAACCACTCTGATTCTTTAAAATAATCTTTTTATGACAAAATTCTCAGACACTTCTTAAAACCTGGAAGCTATAAAGGAACACGATAGTATTTTCTCACCAGTCCAGGGATTCTACAACTTTTCTGTTCCAAACACTGCACTTCTATTAAAACAATCTATACCTGAGACACAGCAGTGACAGTTATAACACATTTCCAGGTCTTCAGATGAACTGCTCTTAAAACACATCTGATTCTGACTAGTGTGATAATTTGACAAACCTGTATGCAGAATTCTACATTAATCACTACTGTAGGCCATTTTAGTTTCAGCCAATCATTTTTGACTAGGCCTTTTTTCAATCCTGACTCCCTCATCCAAACTATTAGCTTTTGCTCCAGCTTTATGTGATATGCAAATATGATGGGCCTGTTTCATCCCAGTCAGAGATAAAACTGATTAACGGGATAGAGTTAAAGAAAGAGCCAAGTCACATCTCTAGAAATACCTCTCTCCAAGCTGACAGCAATCCATTCATCACCTTTTTTCAAACATCTATGAATCTACCTGTCCTCTCAAAACAGCACCTAATTTGACCATCTATTTCATAAACATACTGTGAGATACTCTGTCCAAGGCCTTGCCAAAATCAACTTACTCCACCTACACAGGAAAAAGAATTACACGAGTTTAATATGATATATTCCAACTGAACCCATGTGGTTTCCAGAGGACTGTTTCTTTTCTAGTTCAGTCTTCACAAATCATTTGTTTAATGATCAATTAAAAAATTGTCCCAAAGACAGACATGAACCCACTAGTCTCAGTTTCAGAATTCTATTTTTACCCCTCTTTTTAAAAAATAAATAAATTTTTAAAAGCAGTATTTGCAGAATCTTAAGTCTTTGGGGACCTCTACTACTGACTATAAATTGCTCAAAAACCACTCATTTCTCCAAGTCATTTAATCGCAGGACATTTACTAGTTGAGAGCATAGACTGCTTTCTTATCACTGCTTCACCTTCTGGAAACTTTAACTCTCTTGCTACCATCATTAGTCTCCTTTAATGAACCTGAATTATCATTTTTTCTGATAGAGAAGTTGAGACCAACCTAGAAGTTCCATAGCTCTGCCTTAAATTCCAATATCTAGTATTATCACACAATCTGACCCAAGCAATATTTTATCCTTTTTCTTGTTTTCCTTCATGATCTGAACACATGTTGTGGTCGTTAGCCCCTTTATGAGTTTCAGAACAGTTTGGGATTCAGCCTCTTGTATGCTCTCCTCTTTTATACCACTTCTGCATTTCTGTTCCAACCCCTTCTTATGTATGAGGATCACTTATGCTTACATTGCCAGTACTTCACTATAGACATTTCATGCATTCAATCAACATGCTTGCCAAATATATGCAATTCACCCTACTAGAGCAAAGGATACAAAGAGACCTAAGTGCTTATCCCTGCCTTCAAGGAATCCAGAGGAAAAAAATAGACATTGGGGAAGAAATATAGGCCCAAACATGCCACGATAAAAGTGCTATGTGAGCACAGTACAAAGCAACTAGCTCAAGTATGAAACAGTTGCTAAAGTCTTCATCAAGGAAATGATAAATGAATTGAGTCCTGAGGTGAGGAAATAGTCAGTAAAAGACTAAAAGTATGTGTAATATAAAGAGTGCCTTGTTTTCATACAAGAGTGGTTAATGTCAAGTAACTGGGATTTAAGTTGCCTGGAGTGCAAGAGACCGCCTGAAAATATAAAGCCATTTATTATAAGGCCTTGTGATTTAGGTGTCCAATGCATGGAACAAATAAAAAGAAGCAAGTTCTCTCTACAGAATACAGGTAGGTAGGTTTAGTTGCTAAGTCTTGTCCGACTCTTGTTACTCCATGGACTGCAGTCTACCAGGCTCCTCTGTCCATGGGATTTCCCAGGCAAGAATACTGGAGTGGGGTGCCATTTCCTTCTCCTGGGGATCTTACCGACGCAGGGATTGAACGCAAGTCTCCTGCACTGCAGGCAGACTTTCACCAACTGAACCACCAGGGAAACCCCACAAAATACTATGCAGCAGTTAAAACAAATCAAGGTGTATACCCAGTAACATGGAATGGTCTTTAGTATTAGTGTTGAGGGTAAACTAAATAATGTCTATAGCATAATATCAGCAATGCAAAATTAAAATACATGTACATTGATGCGAAGAATTGACTCACTGGAAAAGACCCTGATGCTGGGAGAGATTGAAGGCAGGAGGAGAAGGGGATGACTGAGGATGAGATGGTTGGATGGCATCACTGAATCAAAGCTCAAGGAGTTGGTGACAGACAGGGAATCCTGAAGTGCTGCAGTCCATGGGGTCAGAGTCGGACACGACTGAGTGACTGAACTGAACTGACACTGAGTGTTTAATATGCACACAAAATAAAGCTACAAGTTTATACAAATAAAAGGATTCAGATCAAAAATATGATATGATAAAATATGATCCCCTACAAAGAGGGAGGGGCTTCTCTGGTGGCTCAGAAAGTGGAGAATTCACCTACAATCTGGGAGGACCTGGGTTCGATCCCTGGGTCAAAGATCCTCTGGAGGACATAGCAACCCACTGCAGTTATTCTCGGAGAAGGCAATGGCAACCCACTCCAGTACTCTTGCCTGGAAAATCCCATGGACGGAGGAGCCTGGTAGGCTGCAGTCCATAGGGTCGCTAAGAGTCGGGCACAACTGAGCGACTTCACTTTCACTTTTCACTTTCATGCACTGGAGAAGGAAATGGCAACCCACTCCAGTATTCTTGCCTGGAGAATCCCAGGGACAGAGGAGCCTAGTGGGCTGCAGTCTATGGGGTCGCACAGCATCAGACACGACTAAAGCGACTCAGCAGCAGCAGCAGCAGCAGCAGCAGTTATTCTTGCCTGGAGAAAATCCCATGGACGGAGGAGCCTGGTGGGCTGCAGTCTATCCATGGGATCGCAGAGCTGGACATGACTGAGCGACTAAGCACTGCACAGAGAGGCAATGTAATGAGAAGCTGGGAGATGAAAAGAAAGGGATTTTTTAAAAGTGTATATGACAGCCAAAGACATAAAAAAAAAAAAAGTGTTCCTACAAATGACAGAAATTTTAAAGCCTGGAAATGGCAAAATATAATGTACTTTTTAGGAAGAAAGTTTGGCCCACTGTGAAGTGCATACCCCTTTAGTTTATTCTAGAATCAAAGAGCATGGGTTCATCATCCCTTTTCTGCACATGCTGAGTAGATCTTTATCATTTTGTTAAAAATGTTAGGAAAATTGGCAGACTAAACTGCCAATAAGTAAAGAGGGATGTAGAACTTTTGTTAAAAGATGAAACTGAAGACTAGGTTGGACAGAGAGTTAATACCTGCAAATAAAAGCAGTATCTTACACTCCAAATTTGACTGTCTTCTGGAAACTTTACTGAAAGCATTCCTGCACTGTGTAGATAATGAACTATGTAAATAGTAAGGGTTTTTAGCAACTTAAGGGTCTATTTCATTTTCTTATAAGTATGCCAAAGGGAGAGCACTGAGACATTAAAACAAAGTCTCGATGAGTGTGTCTTGGGAACTCAGAATAGGTGTCTCTGCAATAAACTCACACAGGCCCTACCATTTGCATTACCAAGAGCTGCTTCATCTGTACAAACAGACTTTCCATAGAATCATAACTGAACACTACAGGCAAAAAAAGAACATTTTAAAACTTCATCAAGCTCTAGTGCCAGGTGACAACTGTTTGCTTGACATGATTTATGCAACACATTTCATCTAGTTATCTTAGAATCAAAGGAATTTTACCCAAGCATTCCCATTCAGATAAACAGGAATGATTTCTCTTCCAATCACATCTGTGAAACGTGGAAAACACACCTGGGAAGTTCCAGGATGAGATCCTTCTGATTAAATTTTCAAAACAAAGAACTTAAAAACAGAAAGTTGGCAGCCTTATTTAGCATTCCTCTATTGTGAATCCGCCTACAATCTGGTTCGATTCCTGGGTTGGGAAGATCCGCTGGAGAAGGGACAGGCTGCCCACTCAAGTATTCTTGGGCTTCCCTTGTGGCTCAACTGGTAATAGAATCCTCCTGCAATGCAAGAGACCTGGGTTCAATCCCTGGTTTAGGAAGACCCCCTGGAAAAGGAAAGAGTTACCCACTCCAGTGTTCTGGTCTAGAGAATTCCACAGACTATATAGTCCACGGGGTTGCAAAGAGTCGGACACAATTGAGTGACTTTCACTTTCACTATTGCGAAGACACTTTTTTTCATTTGAATGCAAAAATATAACTAAAAAGCAACCAGAATCAAAATAATTTTTAATTAAAAATGATACATATAAATAATACATAACATGGTTAACAATATTGTACATATAACCATGGGACCTTCCCTGTTGGTTCAGCAGTAAAGAATGCACCTGCGATAGACGAGACAAAGAGATGTGGGTTCAGTTCCTGGGTTGAGATGATCCTCTGGAGGAGGAAATGGCAACCCACTCCAGCATTCGTGCCTGGAGAATCCCATAGTGAGGAGCCTAGTGGGCTATGGTCCATGGGGTCACAAAGAGTCAGACACGACTAAGCAACTGAACGAACACATACATAACCATATATTTCCGCAGACATGTTAATGAGGGTCAAATGTTTGTTTTTCTGTTTGGTCTGTACTTCATTAATCTGAAAGACATTCTTTCCCCTCTGAATCTTCTCGTGAAGTATCATTTCAGCCCCTACTTAATTATCCATCATCTCATCTTACGATCTTTTCACCCATTCAGAATAAGGTAAACTTCGATAAAAAGTGGAAGTTAAAGGAGGGTATCTTCAATAATGACCCAAACTATTTTATTTATAAGGGGTATTTTTATTTTACCCTTAATATTACTTAAGGTAAATACATATTATCTATGGAAAATGAGATAGGGATATTAGTTCCTTCCCTCTATATAAAATGTGTTTCTTGTATAATCAAGAAAAAGTATTTCACATTACTATAGTGACTTCCCTGAGTTGGTAAAGAATCCACCTGCAAATCAGGAGACCCCGGTTCTATCCCTGGGTTGGGATGATCTGCTGGAGAAGAGATAGGCTACCCACTCCAGTATTCTTGGGCTTCCTTTGTGGTTCAGCTGGTAAAGAATCTGCCTGCAAAGCAGGAGACTTGGGTTCAATCCTTGGGTTGGGAAGATCTGCTGGAGAAGGGACAGGCTACCCACTCCAGTATTCTGGCCTGGAGAATTCCATGGACTCTATAGTCCTGGAGTTGGAAGGAGTCAGACATGACTGAGCAACTTTCACTTCCATAGTGACATGATGAGGGAAAATTTTATAAGAAATTCTCAACTTCAAAAGATTGTTATAATCAAAACTGCAATGAAGTATATCACCTCACACCAGTCACACTGGCCATCATAAAAAATCTACAAATTATAAATGCTACAGAGGATATGGAAAAAGGGAACCTTGTTGCACTGTTAGTGGGAATGTAAATTGATAGAATCACCATGGAGAACAATATGGAGAATCTTAAAAAGGAAAAAAGGGAATAAAACTATCATACAACCCAGCAACCACACTACTGAGCACATATTCTGAGAAAATAATAATTGAAAAAGATACATGTACCCCAATGTTCACTGCAGCACTGTTTACAATCACCAGGACATGGAAGCAACCTGAATGCCCATCAACAGATGAACAGATAAAGAAGCAGAGGTACATAGATACAATGGCATATTACTCAGTCATAAAAAAGAACGAATTTGAGTCATTTGAAATGAGGCAGATAAACCTAGAGCCCGTTATACAGAGTGAAGTAAGTCAAAGAGAAAAAGAAATATCGTATGTTAATGCATATATATATATGGACTCTAGAAAAATGGCACTGATGAACCTACTTGCCGGGCAGAAACAGTGATGCAAACATAGAAGATGGTCTTGTGGATACAGTGGGGGAAGGAGAGGGTGGGACAAATCAAGAGAGTAGCAGTGACATATGTATATCACCATGTGTAACAGAGCTAGTGAGAAGTTGCTATCAGACACAAGGAGCTCAGCCCGCACTCTGATGATACAGACAGGTGGGGTGAGGTGGTGGGTGGGAGGGGCACAAAACGGAGGGGATAAATATATATTTATGGCTGATTCATGCTGTTGTGTGGCAGAAACCAATGCAACATTGTAAAGTAATTATCCTACAATTAAAAAAATAGATGGTTATATATCAAACGATCTCAGTCTAGGATCTTCCTCTTGCCCTCTCTCATTTTCCTGGCTAAAAATCCAACTTTAGATACAAATGCACAATCATTAGCTTTGTCAAAGGTTCTGTGAGAAATTGAAGAGTGGAGGCAAAGACTGACAAAGTCTAAAAGCTACATATATATACTTAGAAAAGACAATCTGTTCTGGACTCAAATTCTATATTATATACCAAGATGCCTATTTTTCTTATAATGAGACACATTAATATAGCACCTCAACAATTCATGCTAAATAAATACAAATATTCTTGTACCTCAATCTGCACATGTATGAAGTGAAATAACCTAACATTAACAATGTCACATAATAGTTTTAACAGTATGGTAAGGAAAAAGTCCTTGCTCAATACAACAATTATTGGCCTGATATTTACCAAGCTTTCCTCTTACACAATTATAAGTAAGTCAACATTTAAAAAACAACAATATAACATTTAATGTCCAGTTTTACTTTTCTTAACATTCAACTTGAAACTAATGAACTTGTTTATTCGTATCACTTAAGTCACCTCCTTCTTTGTATACCTTAACTGAGCTGGGATTTCACAGAATCTCAGAGCTAGTATGTTACCTCTCACCTTCTCAGGCTCAAGAATTGTATTAGGGGCTAAAATAAGTCCTCAAACTTACACTAAGACATGATAGTAGTTAAGTTATAAGCTACAAAAGTCCACTATCAAAAAAGCTCCAAAACACTGCTATTTTTCTTTCCATTCCAAGTACACATACCTCTATTTCTATAATGAGGGAGAATTATACTTAGATGACCACTTAAACAATCAGTTTCCTAATAAGCAACATATTTTACTGTATGTACAATAGAGAATTACACATGCCTACCAATGCTTCTTTATATTCTCTCTTTGATGTATTTAATGTTCTCACAGAATGATTTTTTCTTGTAAAATGACAAATTATTGTAATCTACAAAATACGTTTCTTCCCAGTGAGTTATGACACTCTTGAGATTTACTATTTCTTTCCTATTTTCTTTCACTAATATTCATTTAAAATGTATAGTATAGTAGTAGTAGTATCATAGCTGCCTTTAATACAGTAATTTGTAACTTGCCTTTTTATGTCATTCTATACAGTAAATAAATGTAAATGCAACTCATGGGGTGAATACTTCCTAAAATATAATCATGCAAAATATCAACAATATGTTTAATGATTCAGTTAGAAGTTTTGATTCTTATATTTTATGTCATTATGTCAGTGGTATTTACTGCAAAGTAAGCATTTAGCAAATTTACACATGAGAAAAATTTCAAGTTCATGACTGCTATAATGAGCAAAAAAATGCAAAAAGATCTATTTAAGCATCTTGTGAAATTCTGTTTCATGTAATTTAAATTTTTCAGGTAGTTTTGAAATTCACTATTCTAATAAATGTTATATGATATTTATAAAGATAAGAATACACTAGATGATTTACAGGGCATAGGGTTTCTCCTCATGGGGTTTACAGTCTAAGCTACATAGCAAAACATAGGTAACAAATGTTTTCAAATCTTGTAGCAATGTTAAATTTTTAAAACTCTTGAAAGTACATCAGAGAATAACAATTTTCATTGCATGAAAACATAAATTGAGCTTCATGTTTCTTTATTAAACAGGATGGTTCACAATTTTTATTCATTTAATCCAATTTCCCAATCCTCCAAAACAATTTTAACAGATACTATGTTAATGAAACAGCATTTTTTACTCATCCTAAAGCCCACAGAATATGCTTTGGAGGAAGGTAGAATGATTCTAACATCACTGTGTAAAAAGCCATTCAATAAGGTCTAGTCAAATCGACAACTAAGCACTTGAAATCCATCTACCAGATAAAAAGATAAAATTTAAGAACTATTGCCCTTTCAAGGAATTGGTTCTGGCTAGGAAGAAGTACAATGAAAACAATATTATGCTAGGTCGAAATTTTTTCAAAAATTCACTGCAATTACAATTACCACTGACAAGTCTTAAGAAGTTGAAGTATAAAGTACGAATTAACAAGAATGTACAAAAGACTGTACAAAATGTTTTAATGAAGAGCAAATGCAAATATTAACATCTTTATGAAATACAGTATCAGGTATTTATGGTTTATTGAAAACAAATTCTCATCCAAATTTACATTTGCTTTGCATGTCAAATTTTGCAAATATCTGCATGAACATAACTGTATAAGTTATTTTATTGTTTTATCTTGGTTTTAGAAAGAAATAACCATTTGGAGAACATCTGAAAGGAATAACATGCCCTATATCATATACTAAAATATTTATTTCTGTGATAATAAATAAGTTGTTAGAGTAACATAAGTGAACTTTTGTGTTTCCCAATTCATAAATCAATTGGTGCTTATACTATTTCTGAAAATAAAAGAGGGGGGAACGTTCACCAAATCATTTTATGAGGCCAGCATGGTTCTAATTTTTTTAAAAATGACAAAAATATTTTAAGAAAATTTAATCAATACCAATATTTCTCAAGAAAACAGACACAAGTATGTCTGTAACAAAATCCTAAGAAATCAAACCAGTAACTCATAAAAAGTGTAATAAATCATGATAAAAATGGGACTTATCCTAGGATTTAAAAGCTGCTTAGTATTAGAATATCAATCAGTGTAATTTACCAGATTAACAGACTAAAAGACAAAAAGACAAATACACCCACACATATATCATGAATTGATTTTCAATAAAGGTGTCAAAGTAATTCAATGAAGAAATTATAATGCTTTCAACAAATGATGCTGAAAAAATTGGATACTCATATGGAAAGACATGAAACTTACATTACCTCATATATAAAAATCAACTTAAAATGTATCATCAACCTAAAGAGATGATAAACTTCGAGAAGAAAACAGACAAATTAAATGACATTAGGTTAGACAAAATTTTTAATACTCTATAAAAAGCCCAAAGAAAGAAACTGATAAATGAACTTCATCAAAAGTAAGACTTATGTTCTTTGAAAAGACACATTTAAGAAAATGAATAGGCAAGCACATCAATGTGAGGGGAAAAACTAGCAAAACATATTTTTGATAAACGGTTTGTATTCAGAATATGTAAATATCTAAAAATAACTCAATAAGGAGACAAAAACATGATTTTTGGGGACATGGGTAAACCTATGGTTGATTCATGTTGATTTTTGGTAGAGACCAATGCAATACTGTAAAGAAATTATCCTTCAATTAAAAATAAATATTTTTTTAAAGTAAATGTAAATAGTAAATGGATACTTTACAAATGGGGGTATGTAAATTACCAATAAGTGTATGTAAAAATGTTCAACATCATTAGTCACTCTATGCAATACAAATTGAAACTGCAATAAACTACTACTACTACATACTCAATGTAACCAGAGCTAAAATTAAAAACACTGTCAATACTTGTATTAGCAAGGATGCAGAGCAACTGGAACGCATACATTACCAGAAGAGATGCAAAAATGGTACACTTTGAAAAGAGTTTGGCAGTCACTTATAACATTACAATATTTCCTCATCATAAGACTCAGCAATCTTTCTCCTACTCATTTACCCAAGTGAAACAAAAACATATGCTTATATGAATACTTGTACCAAACGTATATAATAGCTTTATTTATGATAGCCAAATCCAGAAACACTCCAAAGATCCATGAACTATTAAACAAAAAAAACAAATTGTGGCACAGCCATACAATGAACAGGAACAAACTACATGATACACGTACAGCTACAATCTAAAAAAACAGCAGGTACAAAAACTGTACACTGTATGATTCCACTCTAGAAAAGGCAAGACAACAATGACACTGAGCAGAGATGTGGCTGCCAGAAGCCCAAGAAAGAAGTACAGGATTGATTTTAAAGGGTCATAAACAGGCTTGCTGGGGTGATGAAAATGTTCTTGTTGGGTGATAGTGGGTGAATTATATGTAAAATATGGCTCAATAAAACCAATTAAAAATAAAAGCACTCAAAAATATGCTGAAGACATACATTAGTGAGAATGTCTGGTAACTTACCTATTCAAGAAATAATGGCAATTTGTTCGATTTGAATATGTAAAACTCCAAATGCTAAAAAAAACCCCAAACGGTTATCAGTGGAAAAGTCAGCCACTCTAGCATCCCTATGATTTCTATGCCTTTTATCACTTCATTTATATTTGCAAAGAAACTATACTAGTATATGAGGACCAGCTTACTCATTAAAACATCTATTTTAAAGGATACTTTAATAAAATAGAAAACTAATAACCTGTAAGTTATTTTTTCCCAGAATCTTACCCTTATAAATCAGAGTATCAGTGGTCTGAAAGTATCTTAGTATCTCAACTTCTAACATCCTGCCAATCCTTGTCTTAAACTTTATCTCCTGGCATGTGCATTATAAACCAATACTTACTAATGCATCAATCTGAGTACATTACAAGTCACATTAAAATATTCCTAAAGAGTAACTACAAAGAAAAACCTAATATTCCTGTATTGCCAGAGCTTATAGTACACCTGAAAAGAGAAGGCATACATACAGGACACTTTTATTAACAATGAGCTCAACTGGTGGCTCAGAGGTTAAAGCATCTGCCTGCAATGCAGGAGACCTGGGTTCAATCCCTGGGTCAGGAAGATCCCCTGGAGAAGGAAATGGTATATATGCCAAATATATATATATATATAAGGACTGGAAGACTGCTAGGGTAAAAAAGAAAGCAAAAGTGGACTTTTATTTGAGATATAAGGGACCTGATCATTTTTGAACATGGATATGAAAAAGATGAACATGAGAATGACACAGATGTGACTATGTGAACAACAATTTCAACAGAGAAAGACTTACCTAAATTGGAAGATTAGAAAGAAGTACAAGGTAAGTTGGAAAGACAGGATTTATTTATCCAAGCAACATTTATTGAGTACCTATTATATATCAGGCATAGTATAGAAATGGAGCAGTTTGGGGAGAAATTCTAGTCTTCGGATTTTGGTCTTTTTACTCTGTAGCCAATGAAAGTAGAGAGTTCTTTAGAGCTCATGGCAATTTCACATATGTTATCTCAACCAATCTTCACAAAAAATGATTTTGTAGAATGAGGAAACAGACTTGGAAGGCATATGTTTATGCTTAAAGTACTACAGCAACAGAAGAGAGAAAAAGACCCAGATCTCTCTACACCTACCTGAGTGCTCCTCTGTTGCTCCATTCTCCACACTATTATGTTCTTTTTTCTCAAGAAAACAATAAATCATTAAAAAAAAAAGCAGCGTGATGTGATAAAAGTAGTATTTTAGTCAAATACATATGGTAGTGATGTATGGGTTGAATTAGAATGCACAGAACCTGGTAGCAAAGAGATCTGGTACTCTAATAATCCAGGAATAAGTGGAAGCCATAGGGATGAAAGTCAGTATCTGTAAGACTACACAAAGATTCAACTAGGTATCTTATTTGAAATGCCAAGAGACTAAAAAATAAGCAGAAGACTAGTAGAGCCACTTACAAAACTGAAATGTCATAACAGATCTGTTTTGTTGAGGAAATCATCTACTGTGGTCAAATTATTTCCCAAACACAAAGATAAACACATTATACAAGTCTTTACTACTAAAGCCAGAATAATGCAGGGTTTACTGCACTTGGATCCTTTATTTACAGATATTTGTAATTTATATTCTAAACAGTCCAAACCCTCCAAAAATCCCCACAGGTATCTACAGTCACAAAGTCCAGTAAGAGTTATATGCCCACTTTCTGGAAACTTTTAAAATAGCTGATACACCTAAAACTAAAGAACAAATAAGTATCTGTTTAATTAACTATCACTGAGTCAAGGCTTTCTTCCAGGAGACCAGAGTTATTTACCAGTAATAAGTAAATTCCTATTCAAAGCACGCAACTGAGAAAGTATTTTAAAATCTATAAAAAGATCAAATCTATCTCACCTCTTGGTTGGAAATTATTTCTCAGGGCAGGGCTATATGTGTAACCTCTGCCAAGATTCTAAAAAAATCCCATTCTTTATATTAGTTTACTGACAAAAGCATTGGACTGGTAGCTCTTTAATAGCTATAACTTGAGATCCAACAGATAAGCTAGTTCTGAAAAGGGGATAACTGGCGTGCTGAGTCCCTGGGTTGCAAAGAATTGGACATGACTTAGAGACTGAACAACAACAGAGAGCTGGGGCCAAATAAAATCCTATGCAACCCAGAGTGGAAAGAACAGAGGTCAATACTGCACTTTTGCAATGGCCAGTAGAGGCTGCCAATGTACAAAGACCTATAGGGCTCCCCTCCACCTCACAAACATACAACGTGTTGCCACCAAAACAAAACGCATTTCCCATGGCATGGTATGAAGCCCAGCATTCTGGGCTCCTCAAAGAATATTATTCAACGGCAATCACCAAGTATCTTTTCAACCATAGCTTCTGGGCATGTGTTGAACAAACAAAGGAACTGCAGGGTATTTTGAGTACTTTTGAAAGATGATCACACTTAGCCACTCTCTGGTCAAAAGAAATCACGATGTGTTACACAATTATCTTTCCAGAAGTGATCCTTCAGATTTTAGAAACATGTGAAAATGAGTATTTTCACTGAAAAAAACAGTTTGCTTTATGGTCTTAAAATCCTCGTTTGAATAGATGTATTATTTGACTTCTTCAAATAAAGGGAACAGGTTAGAGCTGAAGGAATTTTCAGTTACTGAATAGAGTCATAATTTGATCTATAATTTGTAAGTATCAATCTTAAACTACCAATCCTAACATGCTTAAAAGGAACCTCCTCACATTCAGCAGTCAGGGGAGATTCTGTCCGTCTGTGCCCCTCACCCAGAGCCAAGAACACAGACACTCAAATATACCAAGTGGCAATCAATTCTTAAAATTCACTTCATGAATCTGCTCGAAAATTTTAAGAATTATGTATCTGGCCCTTTTTGAGTTCCACAACACTGCTATTTCTTGTAGAGAGGAGCTCTGCTGCCAATCACAGCTCCCTTTTGCCACCCAAATATGTGCTGCAGCTTTCACTTGTCACTCCTATTATATGTAACGTAGGCAGCTTAGCACTAAATCAATTTAAGGAACTGCAGAAGTTAAATACATACATTAGGATGATGATGACAGAAAAGGCAATGAATGTCTTGCAGCTCCATTTGCTTTCTTTGTTAAGAAAGAAAAAGCTAATTATCTGCAGCTGTCAACCATGAAGACCTAGACCTATTTAAGTCAACATTAGCCTTGGACAACTGAAAACATTTCTCATATTTTTGCCCAATTGTTTTCTTTTTCCGAAAAAACATATCTCATTATGAAATATTAAACATACTGAAGGACAATGTAAAAACAAGTTGCAAAATGTAAGACTAAGCATTTGTATCCCTTTTCAAAACCAATTCATTTTAATACTGGTAATATCCGTTCTCTAATTAGTGTAGTCAAAATTTAGAAAGATACCAACCCTCTCCACATAAATCCATATTTAAAAAATTCAACTGAAACCCCACAGACTAGTGGTTGCAATGAAATTATGTTAAGATGATCAAAGGAGAAATTTTAGCCATTTATTTAATGAAGAGAAAGAAAAACTCATTCCAAAGTTAAAATGCTGATAAGTAACAGAAAATTCACACTGAATTACCACCTTCTATGTAGTATCATGTAGTCTTTTATCTATCAATCTTACATTTTTCAATCTAGTTCCATTAAAATCTAAAACTGAATAGCTAATTAGTTTGTATATTTCTTATCCAGAAAATATTAAACAAGAATGAAAAGAATACTCTTATTAAGTTTAAAAAAAAATCACCATATAACGTATGGAATAGTATACAAAGGCCATTATTCTTGATTATGAACATGAACATTCTCCACATTTGCTCTTACCGAGTTTTCAGTGATAAAACATTATTCTTTTATTTCTTGTGAAGAGCTCTTCTCACAAGAATACACTTAACAGTATTTTAAAATTCCATATTAAAACACTATTCAAAAAAATAAAAAAATAAAACACTATGCATTTAGCTTTCTAGAGAATTAAACCTATGTACCCCTTAATATAAGCAAAATCAACATAGATGAATTGAAATTCAATCACGTAAGAAAAAAATCTAACAAATAGCCTTACAAAATTAGTTTTACAAATAATAGCTTCAGGTTTAATTCCCTAAACCAGCCTTAAAGAGAAGTCTTTTCTAACTACATCTAACCCACCACTTCTTCCTTCCATCTAAAGGAATCACTATGGTATTTTCAGGAGACAAGGGAGAAAAGGTCAAGGATCTTTAATGGCATAAAAAGCAAAGTCATCTCAGATCCAAAGACTCATATGTGGAAATGGCTAAGATACAGACACAGACGTGGCCTGTGCGATAGGTAAAGAAATAGTACAGTTAAGGACCAAACAAACATGAAGTAAAATTTCTACTGTCCCTTAACTAGCAATTGACAGGATCAAAATTCCATTGTAACTTTGCCAACAAAGCCCAGGTTCTTTTCATAACACAGTACTATCCCCAAGCAGAATTCTTCTCTAACTCTACATTTTAAAAAATCTGTATCTAGATGTATAGAACAGACTTTTAGACTCTGTGGGAGAGGGAGAGGGTGGGATGATTTGGGAGAATGGCATTGAAACATGTATACTATCAGGTAAGAAATGAATCGCCATTCTATGTTCGATACAGGATACAAGATGCTTGGGGCTGGTACACGGGGATGATCCAGAGAGATGACATGGGGTGGGATGCGGGAGGGGGGTTCAGGATTGGGAACTCATGTACACCCGTGGCTGATTCATGTCAATGTATGGCAAAACCAATACAGTATTGTAAAGCAAAATAAAGTAAAAATAAAAATTAAAAAAAATTAAAAATCTGTATCTATCAAGATTGAGCAGTGGTTGCCATCCTGTACAATTGATGATGCTGGTGAGAGTGTTATCCAAATGCACAAAGCAGAAATGAAAAAATATGATTGGGAAACAATCCTTTGTCTTAAAATGAGGAGGGTAAGATAGGTGACCCTCCAGGGTCCTTTTAGCACTAACATTCTATTACTTTTTGGATTATTTATCTTGCTAAGACATTTGGGAACAGATAAGAAGCCTCTGGCTATTTCTTTCTCACTTTCTGACATCTGTTCAAGGTAACATAATTCCCAGCTGATTATTTTATAAAAACCTAAAAATAGCATCTACAACTAATATAATTCTCACAACTCTGTTAGAGGGATTATTATCGTATATAGGTGAGAGAAACTAGGTTCAAGATTTTGGTAACTCGGCACAAATCAACAAACTACTAAATAACAGAGTAATTCCAAAGGCAGGTCTGCCCTACTCACAACTCAGGACACTTCCCATCAGGTACTAGAGGCCGCCATAATAACAGGGTCTATTTGTACATCACCAGAACTTTGTTACATGCTCGTCTTTTGGTTCTCAAAACAGCCCTGTAATGAAACAAGGCAGGTAATAGTTGTATTCTGGCCTTATTTTACAAATGAGAAAACTGAGACTCAGAAAAATTCAAACCACTTGCTGAAGGATCCATCAGAGTAATGTCAAAGTCTTAAACACAGGCTTCCTGACTCCAAGTTCAGTGTTTCTTTTGTCATTGTAATTTTTATTGTCAATTACAAGTTGGCTTTAACATATCTTTAAAACATTTTTATGCCTACACTGTGTAACCTGGTCTCTCCAATTCTGAAGCCTACTCAATGGAATCGAGCCCATGAAGGCATCATGTTTACACTTAAATGTGACGTAACTTACATTTCCAATACAGAATTTATTTTCCAAAGATATCTGCCTATGACTGTCAAAAAGATTTCCACTCAGATTTTGAATGATCAAGAACAAGTTTCTGCACATTAGAAAAATCCTACCTTAATCCCACCAGAAAAAGAAAAAAAAAAAAAAGATGCCTAATTTGGGAGTTTGTTAAATTATAAATCGGACTTCTCCTTGCTCATATCCACTTAATAGGATAGTCAGTAATACTGCCTTCTTGTCATTAATTTCTCAAAATCTTTCTACCCAAATGCATTGACACTACCGAAGGCTAGAATGATCTCATTTAGTAAAGCAGCTTCTTGCCCCTTCATTAGGCCCTATCTAAATTATGGGATAAAGACATAAGGCCTTGTACTCGTGACTGGTTCATGATAAAGGGCACTAGCTGGTCCTGTGGCCTGATGAAGTCTGGGGCCATAGAAGGTTCTTTTTTGGACTTTATCATTCCAAGAGCAGGCAATTCATTTTGAGCCAGAAAAATAAAATATAATCTTGGGCCATCTGGTTCTGTAACACTCTATATTTGTTTAGAAAGGTCACTGTTGTCAAGTTATTGAATGTTATCTCTGGAATTGACAGGAAGAGAGAAGTTTCTGAAAGCAGGCCAGGAATATTAAAGCACCGTATATTAAGGTGTAAAGTAGTGTTTAAAAGCTTGGGCTTTGATGTTAAACAGACACAGTTCAAATCCTAGCTCCACTACCTACCAGTGAAGTGGCTTTGGGCAAGGCAGCAGTTTTCGTAATTCATTTTACCCATTTATAAGAACATTCCAGAGGAATATTTGTAATAACAACATTACCTAACACTTATACATCACTTAGGCCTTATAAAAACAGATTGTAGAGCCCCTATAGTTACCATTCAAAACTTATTCAGCAATTATTATCTGTTAACTTTCATTCTCCTTTTACTCTAGTTTGGTATGAAACTAAAGTTCCATTGCTTTTATTAAATCTTTCTCCAGACAACAAAGTGGAATTTAAATAGAGACTTACAATTTATGCTGTGCACATAAAATACATGAATTTAGAGCCTATCTTCGACAAAATTTCCAGTCCATCTTAAGCATTTAAGCAACGGCCACTCCTTTTTAAAATCAGATTTATAGCAGCCATTACTTTGTAAGTAGAATGACAGAGTTACTGTGTCACTCAAGAATGAATACTAAGCAGTATCAAATCTGCATCCGAACTTCAGTGTGTCCAGTACAGCTGTTTTACTGAACAACTGTTTCAGTATCTGATGTTGTTATACGATAGTTATTTTCTTTGTATTAGGTAGTTTTCTGTCCATGTTTCATAGCGGTACTATGACCCAACTATTGCAGTAACAAGAAAATTCAGAGTTGATACAGACA
This sequence comes from Budorcas taxicolor, assembly GCF_023091745.1. Lineage (NCBI taxonomy): Eukaryota > Metazoa > Chordata > Mammalia > Artiodactyla > Bovidae > Budorcas > Budorcas taxicolor. The sequence goes on along the minus strand of NC_068917.1, from coordinate 44,088,800 downwards.
GATAGGTTATTTATGCCCTTCTCCTTTGGGAGATTAGCAATGTGGCTAAAAACATACAAATAATTAAAACATATATTTAGAAAAGCAGCTCAATCAAAACTCCATCCAGAATGTAGCCAAACAGCACTGTTTTCAGTTCAGAAGGCCAGATTTCAGACTGACTTACATAACACCTTTTGTAGCTCACATCACATGCACAGATGCTCAGTCGTGTCCGACTCTTTGCATCTCCGTGGACTGTAGCCCACTAGGTTCCTCTGTCAATGGAATTTTCCAGGCAAGAATACTGGAGTGGGTTACCATTTCCTACTCCAGGGGATCTAACCCATGTCTCTTGTATCACCTGCATTGGCAAGCAGATTCTTTACCACTGGCGCCACCTGGGAAGTCTTGTATCTCAATGATGGGCAAATATTTCACCTGCACTTTGGTAGGAACAGCCATCATGATGTGTTGAATTGTATTATCCCCACACTGTCTAACTGCTTTCTCCCAAATCAAAGTATGCCCTATAAACTGGAGCAAGAGTTATAGTCTAAGGCTAGGAAGCAACGTTTCTATCTTTTCTACTTCAACTATCAGCTGCTATGCAGTTTCCTGCCTGGTGTCAATGAGAATAGGTCCATCTCCTCCATGGGCTGTTGGGTGGGTTCTCTGCTTTCTCCACATTGACCTAAGAGGTCTAGGAGTCATCAAAAACAAATCCCAAACTTCAGGTTCCAGTCAAGATTACTCTTAGATTAACAAACAGAAGTCTAATATTCAAGTATTGAATTAAGGGCTACAAAGGTAAGGATCACAGAAATTGATAAGCTTACACAGGAAAATATCACAATATATGAGAAACTCTCTTGACCAGCCTTCATTTACCCAGCTACTCTCCACTTCCTCTCCCTCTACAGGGACAGATGCCCACAGGGTGCTGAAAACTCACAGGATGTGGCCTACTCTCTGGTCCACCCCTTACAGCCCTGCTCCCCAGTGCTGAGTGTCTCTTCTCCCCAGACCATCAGTATTTGCTGATTAGGGGAGTTTTATTGTTCCTGTAATTAATTTAATTACCTATTAGACAAATAGTGAAAGCAAAACAAAAGCTAAAGTATCTTTAAAAACTTCTTCAAAAGCTTTGATAGACTTAATAAAGGCAAGTCACTATGTAACACTCGTGCTGAAATAGACAAAGATAAGAGAAATATAAAAAACTGATGAAAATTGTAAAATATAGAACAATCGCTCTCAAACTTTAGCTTGGAGGCCTTATAAAAACAGATTGTAGACCCCCACGCTCTTAGTTTCTGATTCAGTGAGTCTGGGGTGAAAACAAAAATTTGCATGCTAAGAAAGTCCCATGTGATGTTGATGCTGTTAGTCTGGAAACCACACTTTGAAAACTATTGCTTTTCAATTCTCTAAAGTTTTAATCTACATTACAGAAACAAAGTATAAACTGAAAATGATTTGCTATAAATGTAACAGATTTAAGAAAGACACATTGTTCCAGTCAGCACACCCATTCAAAGGAAAGGCCTTGGCCCTAACCCAAAGACATTTATGTTTTGAGTTAAGATGTTAGTGGAACATATACGTCGTCATCTTTCATGAGCTGTACTGACTTTTTCAATTAATGAACAAACTATGAGAAACAAACTCATCAGAAGAGACCTCCTGTCAGATACAAGTGATAAAAGTATTACCAGAGTCTAAAAATCCCTTCCCAGGTGGCTTAGTGGTAAAGAATCTGCCCGCCAAGCAGAAGATGCAGGTTCAATCCCTGGGGCAGGAAGATCCCCTGGAGTAGGACATGGCAAGCCACTCCAGTATGCTTGCTTGGGAAACCCTACAGACAGTGGAACCTGGTGGGATACAGTCCATTGGGCTGTAAAAAGTCAGACATGATTTACTGACTAAACAACAACAAAAATCCCTTCATCTTCACTATTTGTAAAAGGAAAATTCTAATGTGTAGAATTGGTTAAAAAATTTGCTAAAAACACAAGCTTACAGTATCAGTGAAGCCTTTAAAATAAAAATTTATGTATCATTATCTAAACTTACTTATGAGATTTCTGCATTGGAGGATTAGAAATATACGTTGTCAGCCAAGTGGCAGAGTCCAGCCTTGAACAGAGATCCATCCTCATATTCAAAGTGGCTTTTCCTCCAACCTTACAACATGGCAGTATGATCTTTGGAAAAGTTCAAGACAAATTAGAAACATTTGGCTCCCAATCAATCTACATGTTTGTAAAATAGAAAATGCCGAAATTCATTCAGCTATTTAAAACTAGATGAACTACAAGCATTATATCTGCTGTTTTGAATAAGACTGTAAGCACACCCAAAGACATACTTACTATTAAATGGCTAGTTTATTCAATATAGGGCATTGTAAGAGAGCTGGTCTACCCACACTGAAGCAAAGTTTTTGGCAACACAACCCTGTTTAGGGAAGAAATCTGTGGAGAACAGATGACAGAAAAATTCACAGACGGATGCAATAGGGTAAGTGAAATGGAGAACACCATGTTCAGAGAGCATCAAAGAAGCAGCCTAGGTATACGCTGAAGTAATGCATCTGAAGATGTGGCATTTATGGACTGCTTGGAAACAAGATAAACGATTCAGTGACAGAAATCACCATTATGATCATGTAAGCTTACCGTTTTAGAAATTAGAGGTACAGACAAAAGCATTTTATCTTTGCCTTAGAAGGTGCTGATGTGTAATGTAGTATCATATGAATTGCAAAAGTAAAGAGGACCATATTTGATAAAGTATGAAGGAATTCAAATGGCCAGTTTTACGCACTCAATGTAATATGTTTAGAACACTAGCCCCAATTAGTATTATAGTATTTGAAGTCAGGGAACAGTTTGTGAAGATTTGCAATAACTATTCTGTTTCTTTAGAAAGTGATTCAGAAGTAAATAAAGGCCTAATATCATGTTAGCAGTAAGCTATAGACCTAGAAATGGTTAGGGTGGGTCACTATAAGACAAAACCAAACCAAAAACATAAAATAACAAGTGTTGGTGAGGATGCAGAGACACTAGAACCCTTGTGTACTGTTGGTGGAAATGTAAAATGGTGCAGTTGTTATGAAAAACTATATGGAAGTTACTCAAAAAATTAAAAAAAGAATTATCAAATGATCCAGTAATCCTACCTCTGGGTATATATACAAAAGAACTGAAAACAAGATCTTAAAGAGATATTTATACACCCATCTTCTCTACAGCATTATTCACAATAGCCAAGAAGTGGAAGCAGCCTAAATGCCCACTAATAAATAAATGGATAGGATGGGTTGGGAGTTTGGGATTAGTAAATGCAAATTATTATATATAAAATGAATAAACAAGGTCCTACTATATAGCACAGGGAACTATATTCAATATCCTGTAATAAACAACAATGGAAAGGAATGTGAAAAAGAATATATACCTGTGTAAACTGAATTACTTTGCTGTGCAGCAGAAACTAACACAGTATAAGTCAAATATACCTCAATTTAAAAAACTACTGAAGAGAAAACTATTACTTCAATAAAATAAATTTTAAAAAATAAATGCATAAATAGTATACACATAAAAGCATACCTGGGAGCTATTGCAGGTTTGGTTCCAGACCACCACAATAAACTGAATATCGCCAACAAAGTGAGTCATGTGATTTTTTTGGTTTTCCAATGCATATAAAAGCTACATTGACACTATGCTACAGTCTATTATATGTGCAACACTACTGTGTCTAAGAAATGCATACATCTCAATTAAAAGATACTTTACTGCCAAAAAATATTAACCATCTGAGCCTTTAGTGGGTCATAACTTTTTGCAATAGGAATATCAAGTCACCATGGTGGTGGTTTAGTCGCTAAGTCGTGTCCAACTCTTGTGACCCCATGGACGGTAGCCCGCCAGGCTCCTCTGTCCATGGGATTTTCCAGGCAAGGATACTGGAGTGGATTGCCATTTCCTTCTCCATGGGATCTTCCCGACCCAGGAATCTAACCCAGGTCTCCTGCATTGCAAGCAGATTCTTTACCGACTGAGCTACGAGGGAAGCCCAAAAATAATCATGAAAAAGCTTGAAATATTGGGAGAATTATCAAAATGTGACACAAAGACAAGAAATGAACAAATACTGTTGGAAAAAATGGCACCAACAGATTTGTTTGATGCAGGGTTGTCATAAACCTTCAATTTGCTTAAAAAAAAAAAGTGTACTATCTGAGACGCACAATAAAATGAAGTACAATAAAATGAGGTATGCCTGTACAATGGAACATTATTTAGACTTTAAAGAGAAGGCAGTCCTGTCATATTCTACAACACCTTGATGACACTACAGTATGTGAAATAAGACAGTCACAAAATCTCAAATACTGAATGATCCTATGTATATGAGATATTTAAAATAGTAAAATTCTTAGAAAGTGGAATTGTCATTACCAGAGGCTAAAGGGGAAGGAAGAAAGGAGAATTATTCTTCAAGGGTATAAAGTTTCAGTTCTGCAAGCTGAAGAAGTTCTAGAGGTCTGTTGTATAACAATGCACATACAGTTAATGTACTATATTTGAAAATGGTTAGTCTGGTTAGAGAAAAGCCATACAAATAAAAACATCTTGAAAACTCTGATAAGTTCACAGAAAAAGTACTGAAAAGGTTCACTCTAACTTGCTTAAGAAATAAAATAATCTAACAAGAGTAGATTCAATATTAATCATTATAATCTCAGTAACACGAATTTCTATAAAATTCTAGGAACCTATGATTTAAATTTATTACTTCTAATGGAAAGAGATATGGCATATCAGAATTACTTGGAGGACTTTTAAAATATTTCTTACTCTCACCCAGAGAGATGCTCCCAGTAGAGTGAGCCATCAATACTGAGGCAACTGTGCTATATTCTTCAACTGTGCTGGGACTGAAAACCGATTGAGAATTATGTTTTTATTTAAATGATAGCTTAAATCAGTAATAAAAATATTCAGTTTAATCACTTTTCCTATAATAAGAAAATTACACGTAGTGTTTGATATAATTAAACTTTCTTCACACTATTAACCTAAACATGTTATATTTTCTGAATGCATATGGAAGACACTGTAAATGTGGCTGCTTGAACAATGAACAATCTTTGTTATGAGATCGCATACTCATTTGGGCTGGGCACTGATGGAGAACAGAATCAACAATATATGGAAAATGCAGGCAGAAATACCTCTCAAGACTTCTGAAATATTGTGTCCAGAATATTACTCTTTTTTGACAGCCCTTTCCTATGTGCATTTATCTCAAGATGCCTTTTTGCCATGATCTCCTCTTTTCCCCAAAGCACTTTTCTCACTGTTTCTTTTCCATATTTAGAGGAAGGTGAAGAACTAAATTTTCTACACCCAAACTTTCAGAAAAAAAAAATAAAGAGTATCTCTCATTTCCATACATTGCTGTTTCATTTCCAAGCAAACAAAGCTACATTTTAAGAACCCAGGGTTAACTGAATCTTTAAACACTAACTTCACTTCAGTGCATTTTTCTTATACCATATTTCTAAAATCTATAGATAAGTATCCAATAGTACTGTAAAATTAAGCACTGACCTATATTCTCTATGGTAACATTTTCTTACAGATTATATAAATATGCTATTACATGGAAATTACACAAAAAAGATCTTCATGACCCAGATGATCACGATGGTGTGATCACTCACCTACAGTCAAAATCCTGGAATGCTAAGTTAAGTGGGCCTTAGGAAGCATCACTACAAACATAGCTAGTGGAGGTGATGGAAATCTACTTGAGCTATTTCACATCCTAAAAGATGATGCTGTGCAAGTGCTGCACTCAATATGCCAGCAAATTTGGAAAATTCAGCAGCGGCCACAGGACTGGAAAAGGTCAGTTTTCACTCCAATCTCAAGGAAAGGCAATGCCAAAGAATGCTCAAACTACCACACAACTGCACACATCTCACATGCTAGCAAAGTAATGCTCAAAATTCTCCAAGCCAGGCTTCAACAGTACGTGAACCCTGAACTTCCAGAAGTTCAAGCTGGATTTAGAAAAGGCAGAGGAACCAGAGATCAAATTGCCATCATCCACCGGATCATAGAAAAAGCAAGAGAGTTCCAGAAAAACATCTACTTCTGCTCTATTGACTATGCGAAAACCTTTGACTGTGTGGATCCCAACAAACTGTGGAAAATTCTTCAAAAGATGGGAATACCAGACCACCTTACCTCCCTCTTGAGAAATCTGTATGCAGGTCAAGAAGCAACAGTTAGAACTGGACATGGAACAACAGACTGGTTCGAAATCAGGAAAGGAGTACACCAAGGCTATATATTGTCATCCTGCTTATTTGACTTATATGCAGAGTACATAATGAGAAATGTTGGACTGGAAGAAACACAAGCTGGAATTAAGATTGCCAGGAGAAATATCTATAACCTCAGATATGCAGATGACACCACATTCGTGGCAGAACGCGAAAAAGAACTAAAGAGCCTCTTGATGAAAGTGAAAGAGGAGAGTGAAAAAGTTGGCTTAAAACTCAACATTCAGAAAACTAAGATCATAGCACCTGGTCCCATTACTTCATGGCAAACAGATGGGGAAACAATGGAAACAGTGACACACTTTATTTTGGGGGGCTCGAAAATCACTGCAGATGGTGATTGCAGCCATGAAATTAAAAGACGCTTGCTCCTCGGAAGAAAAGTTATGACCAACCTAAGCATATTAAAAATCAGAAATGTTACTTTGCAAACAAAGGTCCATCTAGTCAAAGCTATGGTTTTTCCAGTAGTCATGTATGGATGTGAGAGTTGGACTAAAAAGAAAGCTGAGCACCACAGAATTGATGCTTTTGAACTGTGGTGTTGGAGAAGACTCTTGAAAGTCCCTTGGATGGCAAGGAGATCCAACCAGTCCATCCTAAAGGAAATCAGTCCTGAATATTCACTGGAAAGACTCATGCTAAAGTTGAAACTCCAATACTCTGGCCACCTGATATAAACATCTGACTCACTGGAAAAGACCCTGATGCTGCGAAAGATTGAAGGTGGGAGGAGAAGGGGATGACAGAGGATGAGATGGTTGGATGATATCACCGACACAATGGACATGAGCGTGAGTAAACTCTTGGAGTTGGTGAGAGACAGGGAGGCCTGGCATGCTGCAGCCCATGGGGTCGTGGAGAGTTGGACACGACTGAGCAACTGACCTGAGTTTGGATTAACACTAAAATTATAATAATAATTTAAAACTTGCCTCCAATATGCCTCTGTTTCCTTGCCTTTCTTTTTATTATTATTGTAAACTGCTTCTCTGTTATGTTATAATCTCATCAGTTTACTATTGCTCTTTATTTCTTCATGTTTACTGTCCAGTATGCTTTTGTTTCAACCTGAAATATTCCCCATAATGTTTCCTGTAGGGCAAGTTTGCTAGTGACAAACTCAGTTTTTGCTTATTTGTAAATGCCTTAATTTCTCCATCATTGAAAGAGATTTTAGCAAGAAACAGAATTTCTGATTAACAGTCTTTTTTTCCCTTCAACACTCTGAAAATGTCTTTTAGTGTCCATGGTTTCTGATAAGTCAGCTAACAATATTTTTCTTTTGTTGCTTTTAAGATTTCTCCGTCTTTCACTTTCATAAATTTGACTATGATGTCTAAATGAGATTTTGATGTCTATGATTTGTCTATACTTGAGTTTATTCTACTTGGAGTATACTGTTTCTTTAATGCATAAATTAATATTTTTCCAGCAACATTGTGATGTTTTCTGTCATTATTTCAATATACTTTTTTTTCCACTCTTCTCCTTCTAAGACTCCCATTATGTGTATGTTGATACATTTACAATGTCCCATAGGTCTCCTGAAGTTGTTTTCACTTTCATTTCTTGTCTACTCCTCATACTGGATAATCTCTATCGACCTACATTCAAGTTGACTAATACTTTCTTCTACCAACTCATATCAGTTATTTGAGCCCCTTTAGTAAATTTTTCATTTTTGTTATCATACTTTTAAACTTCAAAATTTCTATATGGTTCTTTTAAACTAATTTCTATGCTTGTTCATATTTTCTTTGGTAAGATAACAACTTCACATTTTTCTTTAGTTCTATACACATGGCTTCATTGAGTTTCTTAGATATATTTACAATAGCTGACTTAAAGCCTTTGTCTTTTAAGTCCAAATCTAGACTCCCACAGGGGTACTTTTCTGTTGGGTAGTTTTTCACTTTTTACCATGTATGTAGCACACTTTTCTGTTTCTTAAAGATTTCATAATTTTTGTGTTGAAAGCTAGCCATTTTAAATAACACATTTTAACAATTCTGTTATCAGAATCTTCCACAGTGCCCCACTAAAACTTTTTAATCACTAGCTCTGTTCTTTTTCTCGGTGCTGCTTATTTGTTTAGTACTTTCATGAACTAATTATATATCCCCTGTATTATGTGGCTACTGAGTTATTTAAAATAAGAGACATTACTTTGCCAACAAAGGTCCGTCTAGTCAAGGCTATGGTTTTTCCAGTAGTCATGTATGGATGTGAGAGTTGGATATGAGAGTTGGACAGTGAAGAAAGCTGAGTGCCAAAGAATTTATGCTTTTGAACTGTGGTGTTGGAGAAGACTCTTGAGAGTCCTTTGGACTGCAAGGAGATCCAACTAGTCCATCCTAAAGGAGATCAGTCCTGGGTGTTCACTGGAAGGACTGATGCTGCAGCTGAAACTCCAATACTTTGGCCATCTCATGCAAAGAGTTGACTCACTGGAAAAGACCCTAATGCTGGGAAGGACTGGGGGCAGGAGAAGGGGATGACAGAGGATGAGATGGCTGGATGGCATCACCGACTCGATGGACATGGGTTTGGGCAGACTCCGGGAGTTGGTGATGGACAGGGAGGCCTGCTGCTGCTGCTGCTAAGTTGCTTCAGTCGTGTCCGACTCTGTGCGACCCCATAGACGGCAGCCCACCAGGCTCCCCCATGCCTGGGATTCTCCAGGCAAGAACACTGGAGTGGGTTGCCATTTCCGTGCTACAATTCATGCGGTCCCAAAGAGTCGGACACGACTGAGCGACTGAACTGGACTGGAGTTATTTCAGGTTTTTATTTTTAAGCCTGGCTTCCTGGATCAGTATAATTTAGTGATCAACCAATGATTGTTCAGAAGATTTTTTAAATTGCCTGTGTTTCTTCCAAACTTTGCCAAAGAAACATCTGTGAGAAGTCACACCTTTTAACTTCAGGTAGCTTTTAAGATGGCCATCGCTTTCACTTCCTTCTTGCACAGAGCCTCAAAATCAGCCAGAGGTGGATCTTCTCCTTTCCCAGGTCTTTCCTGGGCATATGCAAAGCCTTGCACATCCTATAGCCTTTTAGGTATCTTAGAAGTACTTGGAACATTTCAAATTTCCCTAGGGTTTGCTAATCCTCAAGGATTTCCTTTTAAGTTCCTGGCCAGGCTCTTGTTTGCCCCACCAGAAATCACAGCCTTAAATGGTGGAGATGTTGCCAAGAGAGGCTACTGTTTCAGCAAAGTCCAAAGCATAGGCCTTTTTCCCCTCCAGCTGAGCTGAGCTCTGAGTCAACTCAACAGCCAGTCTCTCTCTGAGAGCTGGGTCTTCCCAGGGAGCTGCAAGTTCCGGCAAAACATTAACTGTGCTCTAGATATGGTGCTTTTCATGGGCCTCCAGGAGTGGTCAGATCTCTCCACTGTCTACAATGTTACCAGCTTTTGCTATACCACAAGCTGGGGAAGGAGGGAAAATGGGAGTGAACAGAAATCAGACGCCACTGCCATCGTCCATTGTTCAGTAGTTTTCTCTCGGACAGACAACTTTTAGTTCATCCTCTGGCTCTGATCAACAGCCATAATTCTGAAATGGCTGATTTTAGTTGTGTTTATACAGAGAGGGAGTACATTGAGGCCTTCACTCCAGCAATGTCTCACAGTAATATATCTTTCCTGTTCAGTAATATCTGAATGATCAGAAATAAAGGTGAGTCCATGTCATAGTTTTACTCTCAAACCAAAAGACCTCCCACATCTTTCTGGACAAGTTCAAGAGAGGAAGAAAGACTCTTCTATCTAGTTCTTAACTGGCAAACCTAGGCCAAATCCAATTCAACTTGATAGGGATAAAAAGAGCCACAAAAGACAGAGTGTGAAACTCAACAAAGAAGAATCTGACATCTGAACCAAGGAAGCAACCCTAGCTCCTGAGACTTCTCTGAAGAGACTCATCACAGAAATAGGGTTTACCTCAGTTTTATCCATGTATCCTGCCAAATCTATGCATTTAAGAGCTTCTGGAGAGGAAAGTTACTCATTATTGTCATCTCTTTTCAACACTCCTGGATATCAGCAAACCACAAAAAGACCAAAAGTGTCAAAATGGGCCAAGAAAGGGAGACATCTTTGAGCAAGATTTTTATTTTCAAGTACACCTCAAGCTTCTCAGGCTTTTCTACTGTTGTGCAACAAGCCACTCCAAAACTCACTGCTCAAAAAAATTTTTATTTGCTCATAATTCTGCAACCTAGGTGAACTTACTGCTCAAAAAGAAAAAAAACAAAAACACGTATTTTATTTGCTCATAATTCTGCAAACTATGCTAGGCTCAGCTAGGCAGTTCGTCTGCTCATCCTGCTGATGGTCACTCACACAATTGCTTTGAGCTGGAAGATAGGAACTGGGCTTAACTAGAATACCAGGATTATGGTGGCTGGGCTTCTGTCTCTACATAATTCCACAGCCTCTGATCCTCCTTCCCTTTCCTCCCTGGCACCTTCCTCTCTCTGTCTCTCTCTCTCTCTGTCTCTCTCTCTGTCTCTCTCTCTCTCTGTCTCTCTCTCCGTCTCTCTCTCTCTCCATGTGGCCTTGGTTCAACATGATTCCTCTAGGAAGGTAGCCAGATTTCTGACATAATGGTTTAGGTCTCCCAAAAACATAAAAGTAACCTAGTTTTATTAAGGCTTATGCTCAGACTTCAAACAGCTCTAACTCTGTTGCATTCTGTTTGTTAAGTAAAGAAAGTGAAAGTGAAAGTCTCTCAGCCTTGTCTGACTCTTTGCGACCCCATGGACTATACAGTTCCTGAAATTCTCCAGGCCAGAATACTGGAGTGGGTAGCCGTTCCCTTCTCCAGGGGATCTTCCCAATCCAGGGATCGAACCCAGGTCTCCCATATTGTAGGCAGATTCTTTACCAGCTGAGCCACAAGTAAGGCCTAGTCCAAACTGAAAGAAAAAAGAGTTCACAAGGGTGTGAATACCCCAGATATGGTTCATTGTAACCACCATCAACATAATAGACTATTAAAACATTAAAGCCAATGTTCAGATGACTAGAATGGGAGCAACCACAAGAAATATAAATGAATAGTTAAATGAAGACTTGGCAATTATAGTCAAATTTTATTCTGTTCCTTTCCATTCTGAAGGTCAATCTAAGTTCTGTGAGAATCTTAATTATAGGTGGAAGGAAATGAACCTGAAAACCACTTATAAGCCATATGACCTTGGACAAGTCTTTCATTCTCTACAATCCTCAGCTCCTCAACTGTAAAATGTAAAATCATACAGGCCTTACTTATGTTATAGGAAGATTGTACAGAGCAAATAAAACAAGAAATGAGAAAGAGCTCTGAAAACAAAAGTGCTATACAAATAAAAGGAAGTAATATTTATCTGACAGGATTCTAGGTATAGTAAATCTAGTTAGGCACCATTCTCTCTTAATAAAATTATAATAATCATACCTAATTACCCAATATGTTAAATTATAATACTATCACAGCAATATTACTGTATATAGTAATGGGCTAAAATTATTTATCATTAATATAAAGAACAAAAACACTAAAACTATGATTTATTGTTTTCTGATTAAATGTCAGGTGCTGCTAAATACTCCAAGTAAACTATAACTAATCCTTACAATAACCCAACAAAGTAGTTATCTCCTTTCTTCAAATAAATAAACTGAGTCAAGAAACTGACAACTCAGAGTAACTTGCCAACAGTCACACAGCTAGTACGTAGAAAATCCATTTTCAATGTTTAATGTATAATAGGCACTTGATAGATGCTTCCCATCTAAATTAAAGAGAAATAAACAAACCCAGGACTATCTGGCTTTAAAGTAACTACAACAAACTCCATCAAAATATCTTTCTCACACACAATTCTTTTTTATTTGCAGTTGAAACTGGAATTACAGCAAACATATCTAACTAATATGAGCAATTCACCACCTTTCTCATATGCAAACTGGTTTCCAATCAGTAAATTACCACCACTTTTTAAAATATCTAATCTTTAACCCACGTACTGAATCATGAGTTATAATGGTCTTATTATAATTTAGGAGTATCAATAGAAAAAAATAATACATTTACATTCTAAAATATTTCTAAAAGAACAAAACAAACAGAGTAAAACAGCAAATATATTTAAATGGCAAAATATGTAGAGTACAAATTACAAATAAAAGTTTATGTCCCTCTATTATGAAGAAATCTTGAAATTTAAAAGAAGGAAGGAGGAGGAAAAGACAACACTGTCCTATAGGAAAGGGTACTAATGATATAAGTGGACAATCATCAAAAGAAATAAAGTGATAAATATACTTTTTTTAAAAATTGCCATTAGTTACCAGTTCAGTTCAGTTCAGTCACTCAGTCGTGTCCGACTCTCTGCAACCCCATGAATCGCAGCACTCCAGGCCTTCCTGTCCATTACCATCTCCCGGAGTTCACTCAGATTCATGTCCATCGAGTCAGTGATGCCATCCAGCCATCTCATCCTCTGTCTCCTCCTGCCCTCAATCCCTCCCAGCATCACAGTCTTTTCCAATGAGTCAACTCTTCGCATGAGGTGGCCAAAGTACTGGAGTTTCAGCTTTAGCATCATTCCCTCCAAAGAAATCCCAGGGCTAATCTCCTCAGAATGGACTGGTTTGATCGCCTTGCAGTCCAAGGGACTCTCAAGAGTCTTCTCTAACACCACAGTTCGAAAGCATCAATTCTTCGGCACTCAGCTTTCTTCACAGTCCAACTCTCACATCCATACATGACCACTGGAAAAACCATAGCCTTGACAAGACGGACCTTTGGTGGCAAAGTAATGTCTCTGCTTTTCAATATGCTATCTATGTTGGTCATAACTTTCCTTCCAAGGAGTAAGCGTCTTTTAATTTCATGGCTGCAGTCACCATCTGCAGTGATTTTGGAGCCCCCCAAAATAAAGTCTGTTTCCACTGTTTCCCCATCTATTTCCCATGAAGTGATGGGACCGGATGCCACGACCATTGTTTCTGAATGTTGAGCTTTAAGCCAATGTTTTCACTCTCCACTTTCACTTTCATCAAGAGGCTTTTTAGCTCCTCTTCACTTTCTGCCATAAAGGTGGTGTCATCTGCATATCTGAGGTTATTGATATTTCTTCCAGCAATCTTGATTCTAGCTTGTGTTTCTTCCAGCCCAGCGTTTCTCATGATGTACTCTGTATAGAAGTTCAATAAGCAGGGTGACAATATACAGCCTTGACATAGTCCTTTTCCTATTTGGAACAAGCCTGTTGTTCCATGTCCATTTCTAACTGTTGCTTCCTGACCTGCATACAAATTTCTCAAGAGGCAGGTCAGGTGGTCTGGTATTCCCATCTCTTTCAGAATTTCCCACAAAGAAATGCAAATACAAGTGAGATTTTTTTTCCAACTATCTAACTGGCATAAATACAAGAAAATTACAAAAATTGATCACACCTAGTAGCAGAAAGCATGCAAAGAAATGAAACATTAAAGTGTTACTGTTCCAAGTATGAAATGGCATGATCCATCTAGAGAGCAAAACACTGAACTGTACACAGCCTTCTACTCGAACAATTACATTCCTAAGAACTCATTTAAAGAAAATTATTGGATGAAGCACAAAGATGTATGTACAGTAATTAACCATAAACCCAAAATTCAGAATACAACCTAAATGTCTAGCTAGAGAGCTGCTTAAGCAGATATGCCAAAAAGAATGCATACAATATTATTATCATGAAATAATATGAGTGTTAAAACAGGACAACTTTTACGAGAATATGCACATATTTCTGTGTTTATAAGGGAAAGGAAACATGTACTTGTGTGGCCAGAAGCATACCCTAGAACGCCATACAAACTCACTAGAGAAATTCTGAGATGTGACAGCAATCTTGCGAGAAGATGGGTAGTAAGCTTTGAGGAGAATGATTTTTTTTTTTTACTCCCTTTGTGTGTGTCTAGTCAATCAGTCGTGTCTGATTCTTTGCAACCCCATGGACTGTAGCCTGCCAGGCTCCTCTGTCCATGGGATTCTCCAGGCAAGAATATTGGAGCGGATTGCAATTCCCTTCTCCAGGGGATCTTCCTGAACCAGGAAGTGACCCCAGGTCTCCCACATTTCTGGCAAATTCTTTACCATCTGAGCCATCAGGGAAGCCTTTCTGTATTTTCTGAATGTTTTATATTAAGCATAGATAACTTTTGAAATAAAATAATTTTCATTTAAAATAATGCCAACTGTCATAACCCTGAGGCTCTGTAAACTTTCAAATGTTATTACCTTTAATATAAAATATTGATTAAAAAGCAGTTAATATGGTCACTGAATGAAAATTTAATTTTATTCCTCTTCCAAATGATAGCTTCAAATCATAAATCCTTCACAGCTGTTTCTTCTTACAAATCATTTAACATTTTTAATTTTGCTAAAGATTTCTCTTAAAAAATAAAAGCAAAGCAGAAATATTTAAGTGCTTCAAACTATACTTAGTATAAATGTGCTATGTCTATAAGAAATACTTTGCATATACAAGGGGTATACATTATTTTTTTAGACATAATGCTATTGCACACTTAACAGACTACAGAACAGTGTAAACACAACTTTTATATGCAAACTGATAAAAAAAAACCTTGTGTGACTCATTTTATTACAATGTTTGCTTTACTGCAATGCTCTGTAACTGAATATGCAAAATCTCCCAGGCATGACTGTTATTATTTAGAAACTACTATGCTGTACCAAGCACTGGATTATGCACTTCCTATATATTCTTTAATTTTCATAAGGATGCAAGGCAAAAGTTATTATCCTCATACTACATAGCCATACAGAGAAAGACAAGTATTGTGCAATGTCCTTTATGTGTGGAATGTAAAAAATAAAACTAGTAAATACAACAAAAAGAAACAGACTCACAGATATAGAGAACAAACTAGTGATTACCAGTGGGGAAAGGAAAGGAGGGTGGGACAAGATGGGGTAAGGGCATTGAAGGTACAAACTATTATGTATAAAATGAATAAGCTCCAAGGATATACTGTACAGCACAGCCAATAACCTTTAAAATTGTGAATCATAATGCTGTACACTTACTTATATAATATTGTACATCAACTATATCTCAATCAAAAAGTTTTAAAGTAAAAAAGGTAAAAACTGTTGACACATTAAATGTGTGAGTCTATGAATGCTATGAGTCTAAACAATTACTCTTATCTTGAATATGTGATAAACTTTTCAGTTCAGTTCAGTCGCTCAGTTGTGTCCCACTCTGTGACCCCATGGACTGCAGCAAGCCAGGCCTCCCTGTCCATCACCAACTCCAGGAGTTTACTCAAGCTCATATCTATTGTGTCAGTGATGCCATCCATCCATCTCATCCTCTGTCGTCCCGTTCTCCTCCCACCTTCAATCTTTCCCAGCATCAGGGTCTTTCAAATGAGTCAGTTCTCTGCATCAGGTGGCCAAAGTATTGGAGTTTCAGCTTCAGCATCAGTCCTTCCAATGAATATTCAGGACTGATTTCCTTTAGGATGGACTGGTTGGATCTCCTTGCAGTTCAAGGGACTCTCAAGAGTCTTCTCCAAAACCACAGTTCAAAAGCATCAATTCTTCAGTGCTCAGCTTTCTTTATAGCCCAACTCTCACATCCATACACGACTACTGGAAAAACCATAGCCTTGACTAGATGGACCTTTGTTGGCAAAGTAACATCTCTGCTTTTTAATATGCTGTCTAGGTTGGTCATACCTTTTCTTCCAAGGAGCAAGCGTCTTTTAATTTTATGGCTGCAGTCACCATCTGCAGTGATTTTGGAACCCCCAAAAATAAAGTCTGCCACTGTTCCCACTGTTAACCCATCTATTTGCCATGAAGTAATGGGATCAGATGCCATGATCTTAGTTTTCTGAATGAGTTATAAGCTAATTTTTTTCACTCTCCTCTTTCACTTTCATCAAGAGGCTCTTTAGTTTTCCTTCACTTTCTGCCAACTATCATTAAATTTCATGTTTTTGCTGAATCACTGATGAAATTTATTTTCTATTTGCAGATATGTAATTTCATAGATTGTTACAATAAGGCTGGGTTAAGGCAAATACATATTTTGGAATCCATTATTATCAAAGACTCTAGAGTTCTGTAATATGATGAAGGAAACATTCCATGACACTATTAGCATTACTCATAAATGCTACTAAAATCTAGAATTTTCAAGGCTCTATACATAGACAGTAGCTGATGAAACAACTTTTAAGAATGAATATGCTTAGCTGGGGCTTCTCTGGTGGCTCAGATGGTAAAGAATCTGCCTGCAAATGCAGGAGATCCTGGTTCAATCCCTGGGTCAGGAAGATTGCCTGGAGAAAGGAATGGCTACCTACTCCAGTATTCTTGTGTGAAGAACTCCATGGACAGAGGAGTCTGATGAGATACCCTGGGGTCACAAATAGTTGAATACACTGAGCGACTAACACATGCTTAACCACCAGGCTTGGGATTATTAAGTACAATCAATATTTTAAATTATATAAAAATGATAAGGCCTATGTCACTTTACAACCAAGATATGATATATTTAATACAGTTTCTATTTTAATTTTTATTAAAAATCTATATTACTACTTTCAAGCCAATTGTCATTGGCCCTCATAAAAAGCCAGCAATTCATGTATTCTGTGTACCCTACTCCTAGTGAAATACTTCCCAGAGCCTCAAAAGAAAAGGAGACAAAAACGGACCTGCTCTGCAGCCATCAACATTCCCCAAGGCAGCTCCTGTAGAACTTGACTGGAAAACACAGTTTGAAAATTACTAATACAGTGGACAGGAACATTGGAGATCACAAGATCTGGGTGTACATGTTAGACTTTCCACTACCCGCTGTGTAACTGTGTTCAAACGTGTATCTTAAACCTCTCTTGGACTTGGGTTTTCACATACATAATACGATCCCATATAACTAGTTAGTGAAAAAGTTGGGTGAGATGCTGTCCACACAGAAGAACTTTATACTTTCTGAAGTGTAATCTACGATGTAAATGTAAAGTATATTATAATTTATATCCTGTATGTTATGCAAAAAAGGAGAAGAAGTTTTCCTTCCCCACTTCTCCCCTTCCCAGGACAATTTACTTATTTCACATATAACAAAGTTTAAGACTATCAAAATGAAACAAAGTCCAAAAGTCATATTAAAAGGAAAGGGGGAGGAGAGCACATATGAACTTATTCTCTATGGCTTCTCAGGATAATTCAGGTTATCTTTCATAAACGTTATTTGCAAGCATTTTTAACCAAAGTATATTATGGAAACCCTTTTCTCTAGGCCCACACAAGCTTTCCCAATTATTAGATATGATATCAATGTCTGTATCAGATGCCCTCAATCATAAAAAATGAATGATAAGGAATAAATATCAGACTCATTCGTTAGAAGATAATTCAAATGGTTTAAGAAATATGATAAAGTTGCAAAATTTCCTAGGAAAACTATTTGAAGGAGTTGGCACTGAGTCTCTTTAAATGTACTATCAGTCATGATAGTACATCTTAAATCATAACTGCCATACATGAGTGCATAGCTTTTGTTATAAATCATGTTACAAAGATCTTAGACACAGAACTATTTACCTTATATTTCTTGCAACCTTATATTGATAAAGAATTTTGAAAAACACATAGGGAAATTTTCGGTGCATCCGGTTGTGGACTTTTATAAAACCACAGGTTTGAAATGGAGGAAATAGCTCCAGCTTATTTCTGAGTCTTAGTTAAGTCTCTTAAGCAGCAGGTTGTGTGGTTATCTTCCCACAGAAGCTGAAGACTAAAGAAATGTCAAAAGAGCAATGTTTTACCACCTTGAATGGGTCGCATCTTAGCTGCATTCTAACTATGTGGGAAGGTAAAAACGTAATTCAACTCGGGAACAAACACAGTTTCAAAGCCCAGTGAGGAGGAACAGCGTACCTGTACTCAGACTCTACGCCTATCCCTCTTATGCCCCTCCCACCACCCACGCCACCACCACCTCTGCACTTTTCACCTTTCTGAATGCCAATGGAAAGCCTCTCTTTAAAGTACTGCTGTAGTGGAAGCAGAAGTTCTCACAAACTGCTGCACCTTCTTACATAACCAACACATTACTGAGTAGGGGAATTATGACATCAGGTTAGCCTATTATTCTACCACATAATTAATATCTACTGATTCTCACACTCCCATGCCATTGGCTGGATTTCATAAGGATAGCTGCTATATTTTACTATCTTTAATTTGAATTAATTCCGATACACACTTGAAGCTTAGTAATCGATGAAACAACTATGGAAATGAATGTGGCATATGCACTTAGCTGAGTGTCATTTCAGGGTTAACCAAACACAGGCACATGCAGGGTGATTCCAGGATACTAAAGGAACAGGAAAAGACTAACCTGTGAGCCTCACAACTGCTTTCACTAGACCACCCTCTAAACGCCTAGAAATTTCACGTTATAGGAGTCTCAATGCCCTTTCTCACTGCTTCCCCCGTAAACTATGTGCATTAGCTGTTAGTATTTCACAGTGTGCTGCTGCTGCTAAGTCGCTTCAGTCGTGTCCAACTCTGTGCGACTCCATCGACGGCAGCCCACCAGGCTCCGCCGTCCCTGGGATTCTCCAGGCAAGAACACAGAAGTGGGTTGCCATTTCCTTCTCCAATGCATTAAAGTGAAAAGTGAAAGGGAAGTCGCTCAGTCGTGCCCGACTCTTAGCGACCCCATGGACTGTAGCCTACCAGGCTCCTTCGCCCACGGGATTTTCCAGGCAAGAGTACTGGAGTGGGGTGCCATTGCCTTCTCCAATTTCACAGTGTAGCATGCCTCTAATCCTACTTAAAGGGGGATGGGGAGGAGGATAGGAAGGAGGCATGCCCTTGTGGTTTCTATAGCCCCACAGAGAGCTAAGCTATCTGAAGCATTCAAAAATATTAACTGTAACCATATAATGTGAAGAAGAGTTCTAATATTGTTTTGTCTTAAATATATAAAGTAGTAATAAAAATAAAGTTCCTTACCATATTAGCTACTGTTAACCATTAAGAAATGAAAAACCTATCTCAAAATCTCATATTTTAAAAGTTATTGAAAAAATTCAGACATGAGATTCCATATTTGACATATTAAAGTACTCTAGGTTTTGTGTACATTTACTTCATAATTTATAGAGAACATGGATCAATTACCTCATATTCTTTCCATGAGCCAAACTCAATGTATTCTCTACCATAAAATGCCAGAATGACCAAGTGGCCTAAAATATTAAAAGCAAGAAGAATTAGGTTAACATTAAAAATGAATACTTTGATATCTAGAAATTATATGATTACTTTAAATTATTAAATCTAGATAAATATTACCATACAAATGAATTATTTTATTGTATTTCTTTGTATAATTATATTTAAAGCTTCCAATGTAGCCAAAAAAATATTGTTTTGATCTTGCACGAAAGGAGAGAGATTTTTCAAAGAATTAGAATGCAAGTAAACATTATGAACATAATAATTAGGAAAAAATATAAGTGAGGGGAAATAATGAAGAGAAGAATACTTTGAAAAAAATCTAAACTTTTAATTTGTGAAGATGAATCCGCCATGGGTGTTCCCCATCCTGAACCCCTGTCCCACCTTCCACCCCATCCAATCCATCCGGGTCATCCCAGTGCACCAGCCCCGAACACCCGTGGCAGATTCATGTCAATGTATGGCAAAACCAATACAACATTGTAAAGTAAAAATAAATAAATAAAACTGAAAAAAAAGAAAAAATAAATAAAGTTAATGTAGAAAAATGGAAAAAATAATAATAAATTGTGAAGATGACAGACCAGCCAATTCTGAGAGCAGCCTGATACAGAGAAGCAAAAGTGAGAACAGATTAGCAGCTAATATATATTTATTCATTCAATGTAAGGCAAAACCAATACAGTATTGTAAAGTAAAATAAAGTAAAAATAAAAATTAAAAAAAATAATAATTAAATAAGATTTATTTCTTAAAAAAAAAAACAGAAACAATATACAAACAGTTCACAAACTGGAGAACTAACTATATAAATGATTATTCAGTTTTATGGACATTTTAAAAAGAAATACTTGGTTTGGAGAAGAATGTACAAGATTATTTTAAAACTAATGATTTTTATTGGCTAATAAATTTAGAGTAACACTGATATATAAAAATGTAATTAAGTGTATTATTTATATATGTTCACATCTTTTTGCCCTAAATTTGGCCCATGATATCAGATATAAATTAGGTATAGAGTATTCTATCATTTAGTCAACTGTAAACAACATCAGAGCTGCCTGGCATGCTTTAGTTTTGCTTGTTTTTTTCTTTAAAGGTAAAGGTGACATTAAGTGAGTTGCCATAAATTTTTATGTCGGTCCATTAAACTCTGAACAATAACAAAGCAAACAGGCACAGCTGAGTATATATGAACAGGGAACAGTCTAAATACACATTTTCGGGGTTACTTGAACAAGACAAGACAAGGATCACTAAAATAATCACAGGTGTTTGCTGTGTATTTAGGTGATTACAAGTCAGTTACAGTAAAAATGCAATAATCAACACTAACACCAGAGTTTTCAAAAATAACTTGGCAATTTTTAACCCTATTATCATCTTTTCTTGTTACTTTATTATCATGAAATATATTTTCTGACATGAAGCATTACTGTACATATTTATTATAAACTAAATGACTAAATGGGCTTCCCAGGTAACGCAAGTGGTAAAGAACCACCTGTCAATGCAGGAGACATAGAGAGACACAGTTTCTATCCGTAAGTATGGAAGATCTCCTGGAGGATGGCATGGCAACCCATTCCAGTAATTTTGCCTGGAGAATCCCATGGAGAAAGGAGACTGGCAGGCTACACTCTACAGGGTCATAAAGAGTCAGACACGACTGAAGCAACTTAGCATGCACACACACAAGTGACTAAATACTTCATAATAACTTTGCACAAAATGACTATGAGTTATACATCCTACAATTAGATTTTTCTAAGATAATTCTACCAACTCCTTTAGCTCTAATTATTTTCTTCAACCACATTCACCTGTACCTAACTTGAATATCAAGTAAGAAAAGTCAAGCTAATCTACAGTTATCTGTGTCTTCTACTCCTCTCCAGACAAGTTACAAGTAACATCTCTTTGAAGACATATTCCACCACCTCATTCTGATACTAACATAATTGTTCAGGATCTCTTCATGTCTTGAATTATGACAAGTTTCTCAGCCTCCGTATCAGTTCACTGATAATACAAATCTTTGCCATTATGATTTTAACTTTAAAATCCAATTCATTTCTTAGAGCCTGTTCTCATATAATATTATTCAATTACTCATTTAAGAAAGAACTGCAACTGTTAGGTGCCACACATACAAATATTTAATATACATGATCCACACATACAAGCAGCTCACTCACTGCCATGACAATAAGAGCAAGATGCTCCCACCTTCAAAACTCCACCTTGGCCCCAACAGAACTTATTTTCCTTCTATACTCTACAATGACTTTCTTCTCATCTCTGATCCAGATAATCCAAGTATCTTCATCTTGCCCTTTAACACTGAGTCACTACTATGTGCTTAGCAATATGCTAGAAGTTGATTAGGTACTTAACGCCAAACAAAACACAGTATTTTTTTGTATTCAGGTCCCACCCCATTTGCTCCCACATACTATGCTAACTTTCTCAGTGGCTTTATAATTGTCCTTTATGTTATAGTAGACAGTCATGTCAGACTCTTTCTGACCCACGGACTGCAGACCGCCAGGTTCAACTGTCCAGGGAATTTTCCAGGCAAGAATAGGGAGTGGGTAGCCATTCCCTCTCCAGGGGATCATCCCAACCCAGGGACTGAATCTGGGTCTCCTGCACTGCAGGCAGATTCTTTAACATCTGATTCTCCTGGTATTCACTTTTTCACTCTCATTTTCTCATACTCCACAACTAATAGTAAACAAATTCTGACTTGCCACTCATATCAGATGGTCCCTTCCAGTACCATCCTGAGACCCAGGCAGAAGTGGTCACTGCCTTGGGCCTTACACTTTAGAGAACCCATTCCTGACCTCTGTCCAGGTACTTCATGAAGTGAAAAATCTGCAGAGTCCAAGGAATGCTTTCTGACCTCTCTGACTGTACCACAGCAGATTCCCAAGATTCTGAATTGCCAGGCCGAGAACCCTGGAGTATTGTCCCTAGGACAGAGACACAGGCATACCCATCTCTAGCCCAAGGGGTAGTCAAAAGATAGTCTGCAAGGGGTAAGGCAAGATTGCTTTGGGAGTGTGCATGTGGACATGCTATGGCAAAGAACCTAGAATACAGTGAAAAGGAGGGAGAGTACAGGATAAAGATGAGGTGACAGAGGCCAATGCTCTCTTGGCCACTATGTTCCAGAACAGAACACATTAAAAACCCTAAAATTCTAAAACCTCATTATAAAGCTGTATCGGTCAAATTAGAACCCTAATTTGAGATTGCATTTATTTAACAGTTAACTGATTTGCAGTATTTAAATATTCAGACACATAATGAGTGAACTTCTATGTGTATTCTTGCATCCATAAGTGTTAAGGATGGGCCTGGTTTCTACATCCTGTTTCCATTGATGGTTCACCAGTTTTAATCTTCATTATAATCCATCAAATGTTACAAATGTAGTGGCAGCAGTAGCAGCAAAAGTAGCACGGATAATACCACTCACTGAGTCCTAGCATAGAACCAAGCATTTAATCTTTACTAAACTCTTTCACACCTTCTGTGTTACTTACAACCCAACTATGTAGTTATCTTCATCTTATCCATGACTTGAAAGTACCACAGTGTCAAAAGATGGATTCTAATCAAGGTCTTTCTAAATTAACAGCCCAGGTTCTTCCCACTACACTTCCTTTCAGATGATTAAGAGATTTACCTGGCTTCAGACTGTTCCCTGCTAATCTGCACAGATCTGCCAGATTAATCTCCCTAAAAGATCTCTTTTACCTTAACAGTTGATCCAGTCTTTAAAGTATACACTACTGGTTATGCTCTACTCAGTTAAGCTAAAGGCCTTAGCTTGGTTTTTCTTTCAACTCCATCTGTTCATTCTTTCCTAAAATACTCTCCAATTTCTTCACATCAAAATCATACCTTGCCTTTGGTTCCCATGTAAGCCAGCCCTTTCCCATATCCCTAGCCAACACACCTTCCTAAAAACATTTAAGATCCATATCATCATACTTTGCCTCCTTCCTTCCTAAAGACTTCTCTGACTACTCAAGCCCAGAATCTTTTGTCATGCCTAATGTTCTATATCCCTGTAATACTGAGAGTCTCTGATCACTCAACAAGTAATTAGCTATGAACTTAGCAGGGTGTCAACTTCAAAGGATATGATGTATCTTCATGTCACTTTATGAAGTTAATCTTTTTGGAAGGCAATATAGAGGAAACTGGTAAAGTGGCTCTAAACACAAAACCCCCGGTTGATAACCTGCCTTGATCATATATTAGCACAGACTTTGGAACTGAATTTGTGAAGTAATTCATTTATAATTAGCCGACTTTTTGGTCCCAGAGCCCATCTTGATCTTAAATTTTCCAAGATACCAAAGAGTTTTTGTTTATGTGTATGACACCTAGTTGTGCAATGGTATAGCAAACACCCTCTTCCAACAACACAAGAGAAGAATCTACACATGGACATCACCAGATGGTCAACATGGAAATCAAATTGATTATATTCTTTGCAGCCAAAGAAGGAAAAGCTCTATACAGTCAGCAAAAACAAGAACGGGAGCTGACTGTGGCTCAGGTCATGAACTCCTTATTGCCAAATTCAGACTCAAATTGAAGAAAGTAGGAACCACTGGACCATTCAGGTATGACCTAAATCAGATCCCTTATGACTATACAGTGGAACTGAGAAATAGATGTGAGGGACTAGATCTGATGGACAGTGCATGATGAACTATGGACAAAGGTTCGTGACATTGTACAGGAGACAGGGTCAAGAACATCCCCAGGGAAAAGAAATGCAAAAAAGCAAAATGGCTGTCTGAGGAGGCCTTACTAAGAGCTCTGAAAAGAAGAAAAGCGAAAAGCAAAGGAGAAAAGGAAAAATATACCCATTTGAATGCAGAGTTCCAAAGAATAGATAGCAAGGGGAAATTAGAAAGCGTTCCTCAGCGATCAATGCAAAGATATAGAGAAAACAACAGAATGGGAAAGACTAGAGATCTCTTCAAGGAAATTACAGATACCAAGGGAACATTTCATGCAAAGATGGGCCCGATAAAGGACAGAAATGGTATGGACCTAACAGAGCAGAAGAAATTAAGAAAAGGTGGCAAGAATACACAGAACTCTACAAAAAAGATCTTCACGACCCAGAGAATCATGATGGTGTGATCATTCACCTAGAGCCAGACATTCTGGAATGCGAAGTCAAGCAGGCCTTGGGAAGCATCACTATGATGCTAGTGATGCTAGCACAGAGCTAGTGCTAGTGTAGAGTGATGCTCCACACAAAGTTAGTGCAGGTGATGGAATTCCAGCTGAGCTGTTTCAAATCCTGAAAGATGATGCTGTGAAAGTGCTGCACTCAACATGCCAGCAAATTTGGAAAACTCAGCAGTAGCCACAGGACTGGAAAAGGTCAGTTTTCATTCCAATCCCAAAGAAAGGCAATGCCAAAGAATGCTCAAAATACTGCACAACTGCACTCATCTCACACGCTAGTAAAGTAATGCTCTAAATTCTCCAAGTCAGGCTTCAGCAGTATGTGAACTGTGAACTTCTAGATGTTGAAGCTGGTTTTAGAAAAGGCAGAGGAACCAGAGATCAAATTGCCAACATCTGCTGGATCATGGAAAAAGCAAGAGACTTCCAGAAAAACATCTATTTCTGCCAAAGCTTTTCACTGTGTGGATCACAATAAATTGTGGAAAATTCCGAGAGAGATGGGAATACCAGACCATATGACTTGCCTCTTGAGAAACCTATATGCAGGTCAGGAACCAACAGTGAGAACTAGACATGGAACAACAGACTGGTTCCAAATAGGAAAAGGAGTACATCAAGGCTGTATATTGTCACTCTGCTTATTTAACTTCTATGCAGAGTACAACATGAGAAACACTGGGCTGGAAGAAGCACAAGCTGGAATCAAGATTGCTGGGAGAAATATCAATAACCTCAGATATGCAGATGACATCACCCTCATGGCAGAAAGTGAAAAGGAACTAAAAAGCCTCTTGATGAAAGTGAAAGAGGAGAGTGAAAAAGTTGACTTAAAGCTCAACATTCAGAAAACGAAGATCACGACATCCAGTCCCATCACTCATGGGAAATAGATGGGGAAACAGTGGAAACAGTGTCAGACTTTATTTTGGGGGGCTCCAAAATCACTGCAGATGGTGACTGCAGCCATGAAATTTAAAGACACTTACTCCTTGGAAGGAAAGTTATGACCAACCTAGATAACATATTGAAAAGCAGAGACATTACTTCGCCAACAAAGGTCCGTCTAGTCAAGTCTATGGTTTTTCCAGTGGTCATGTATGGATGTGAGAGTTGGACTGGGAAGAAAGCTGACTGTTGAAGAATTGCTGCTTTTGAACTGTGGTGTTGGAGAAGACTCTTGAGAGTCCCTTGGACTGCAAGGAGATCTAACCAGTCCATCCTAAAGGAGATCAGTCCTGGGAGTTCTTTGGAAGTAATGATGCTAAAGCTGAAAGTACTTTGGCCACCAGTACTTTGGCCACCTTATGCGAAGAGTTTACTCATTGGAAAAGACTCTAATGCTGGGAAAGATTGAGGGCAGGAGGAAAAGGGGACGACAGAGGATGAGATGGCTGGATGGCATCACCGACTCGATGGACATGAGTTTGGGTAAATTCCCGGAGTTAGTGATGGACAGAGAGGCCTGGCGTGCTGGGATTCATGGGGCTGCAAAGAGTTGGACACGACTGAGCGACTGAATTAAACCGATACATTCATCAGCCAACTTTCCTCCCTTCACCTCAAAAATGCCAAATTTGTAGTTTTGACTCATTTCATAATGTAAATATTCCCAATATGGCTAGTTTCAAGTTAGCAATGTGACATCTGAATAAAGGTTTAAGAACATATGAACAACATTGGCTCTCTCCAGCTATTAAGAAGAGTTTTAGTTCATTATTGGTTATGCCTGTTCATTTATCATATTAGAAAATAAAATGGAAGGAGAAAGTCCAAGATAGTGGTATAGGAAGATCCTACATTCCTCCCATGGATAAACCAAACCTACAGCTACATATGGAATAATTCCCTCTGGGGAAGAAAAAAATAAAAACTAAAAATTCTGCCAGCAAACAGTAAAAAGGCCAGATCACAACAGGGAGCAGAGGCACCCTCACCAACAACCTCATCCCAGCATGGCAACCTGCAACTGGGCAGATTTCACAAATCCAGAGCTTCTCCCTCAGGAGGAAGAGGTGCATGCACTTTATCAGGCACCCCAACCCTCAGGACATGAAACAAAGAGACAAGCCTCCAAAACGTCTGGCTATGAAAACAATGGGGCTCACATCCAAGAGACCCAAAGGACTGTAGGGAGCTGGGATACTTTAAAGGGCTTGAGCTCAGACACTCTCTCTGGATACCACACAAAAACAGCAGTTTGAAGGCGATGGCACCCTACTCCACTACTCTTGCCTGGCAAATCCCATGGACAGAGGAGCCTGGAAGGCTGCAGTCCTTGGGGTCGCTAGGAGTTGGACATGCTTGACTGACTTCATTTTCACTTTTCACTTTCATGCATTGGAGAAGGAAATGGCAACCCACTCCAGTGTTCTTGCCTGGAGAATCCCGGGGACGGGGGAGCCTGGTGGGCTGCCGTCTATGGGGTCACACAGAGTTGGACATGACTGAAGTGACTTAGCAGCAGCAGACTGTATGTGAATAAGATGCACTCATAGTCTTAAAGCATCTACCAGAAGGACAGAGATCTGACTGAACTCTATGGGGACAGAAAGAAAAAGTTGCTCAGTCGTGTCCAACTTTTTGCAACCCCATGCACTATAGCCTGCCAGGTTCCTCTATCCATGGAATTCTCCAGATAATACTGAAGTGTGTAGCCACTCCTTTCTCCAGGGGATCTTCCAGACCCAGGGACTGAACCTGGGTCTCCTGCATTGCAGGCAGATTTTTTACTGACCAGGAGCTGGTCATTTTTCTGCTCCCCTCCGCCATGAAGGTGCTAGCAGGTACGCCCTGACCCTGTACTCTCTTGTGGCCCTGCCAAAAATGGTGGGCTCACCCAAGTCCTGAGCTTTCCTGCTGTCTCAATGAAGTTGGCAGGCATGGGCAATACACACAGGGAACACTCCTTGCTCACTTATCTTGCTATGGTGGCCAGGGGGCTGGCATTCTTGGGTCCCACAGGACTATTAAAGGTAGTTGTGGCAGGCATCATCCTCAAGGCACCACAGAGTCAGTAGAATGAAACATATCCTAGATCTTTCAGTGAAAAGGGAAATTTTATTTAGCTTGAGGGGCTATAACTTCAGCTTGAGGGGCAGACTAAGGCTTGCCAAACATATCCAGAGACTACAAAGCTGCCCAGTGAAAACAGGCTGGGAAATACCATCTTTGTGCTGTCCCCTGACCTTGCAACAGTTCTCTACTATGTCCCAGAAAACAGCTTGTATACTTGACTGAAGCCTCGATTTTTGCAAGTGATGCTCAAGACACCTCCAGGTTACCAGCAGTGTTTATGACTGCAATCCCACAGGACTGTATATATTTGTGTTCTTAAAAAGCTGCCTGAAGGTCTAGCTTCTCGTCAGCTTAAAGATAGCTGCTGACTAAGCTACTTCCCTTTGGAACACTGATAGGTTATGGACACAGCCTCAACAACTGGGAACTATCAGGAATAAGCCAGGCTGCTTGGATAACCACAGAGATTCAACAGACAACCAAGACCTAGGGTGAGAGTGAAAGATACAGTTCATCTCCAAACACAATGCCATTCCTTCAAGATTGGGAAGGTAGTTGTTTCACCTAATATATAGAAATAAACAGAGTCAAGCAAAATGAAGACAGAGAAGAACAAGTCTGAAAGGGAAAAACAGCAAAAAACCTAACAACAACAAAAATCTCAGTGAAACAGAGATAAGTAATTTGTTTGAAAAAGAGTAAAAGATAAATGTAAATAAGCACACACAAAGAAAGTCAAGGGATGGAAAAAGATATAGAATGCCAATAGAAATCAAAAGAGAGCTGGGGCAGCTATACTTCTATCAGAAAAAAAAAAAAGAAAATAGACTGTAAAACATCTACTACAATGAAAGAAGGGCATTACATAATGATACAGGATCCTTGATGGCTCAGATGCTAAAGAATATTCCTGCAATATAGGAGACCCATGTATTATCCCTGGGTCAGAAAGATCCCCTGGAGAGGGAATGGCAACCCACTCCAGTATTCCTGCCTGGAAAATGCCATGTACAGAGGAGTCCAGTGGGCTACAGTCCATGGGGTCACAAAGAGTTGAACAAAACTGAGCGACTAACACACACACACACACAATAATAAAGGGGTCAATCTAAAGAGAAGACTATAGTATTTGTAAATATACATGCACCCAACATAAAAGCGCCACAGATATTAACACACCTAAACAGAGAAAGTGATGGAAATACAATAATATTGCAGAATTTAATAACTCACTTACATAAATGAATAGCTCATCTACATGTTATGAGAAAACTGAAAAACTCATAAATGTGTGAAGATTAAACAACATGCAATTAAACAACCAATGGGTCAAGAAACCAAAAGAAAAATAAAAAAATACCTTGAGACACAATGTACCAAAATATAAAGTGAAAAAGCGAAGTCGCTCAGTCGTGTCCGACTCTTTGCAACCCCATGGACTGTAGCCTACAAGGCTCCTCCGTCCATGTAATTTTCCAGGCAAAAATACTGGAGCGGGTTGCCATTTCCAAAAGCAGTTCTAAGAGGAATGTATAGTCATACAAGTCTACCTCAAGAAAAAAGAAAAATCTCAACCCATCTAACTTTACACCTAAAGGAACTAGGCTTCACTGGTGGTCCGTGTGGTAAAGAATCTGCCTGCAATGCAGGAGACCCAGGTTCCATCCCTGCATTGGGAAGTTACCCTGGAGAAGTGAAAGGCAACCCACTCCAGTATTCTTGCCTGGAAAATTCCATGGACATAGGAGCCTGATGGGCTACGTCCATGGGGTTGCAAAGAGTCAGACATAACTAAGCAACTAACGCTCTCCACTTTTCAAAGGAACTAGAAAAGAAGAACAAAGCCCAAAGTGGAAAGAGGGAAATAAAAATGATCAGAGCAAAAAAGAGACTAAAAAGGCAACAGAAGAGATCAATGAACTGTTAGCTGAATTCACCACTCTCACCACTTATTTAACGTAGTATTAGAAGTCCTAGTGAGAGCAATTAGGCAAGAAAATAAATAAAAGGCATCCAAACTGAAAAGGAACAAGTAAAACTGTCACCATTTGAGGACAGCGTGTATATGTAAGTCAGACAGAGAAAGAGACATACTGTATGATCTTATATATAGAATCTAAAAGACAACACAAACGAACAAGCCAAATTCATTTAAAAAAAATAAAAACACCACAGATGACTGCCAAAGTGGAGGGAGATTGGAAGTGGGCAAATGGGTGACCTGCTACAGAGGTACTAACTTGCAAATAAAAAATGTTAAGGGAATGTAATATATAAATGGTCCCTGTAGTCTATAATAATACTATAGTGTATATTTGAAAGTTGCCAAGGGAGTAAATCTTAAAAGTTTTCATCAAGAGAAAAAAGAAATTTTGTAACTTTGTATGGGATATTTGGTAACCAGACTTACTGTCCTGATCAGTTTGCAGTGTACACAGATAACAAATCATTATGTTCAGTTCAGTTCAGTTCAGTCGCTCAGTCGTGTCCGACTCTTTACAACCCCATGAATCGCAGCACGCCAGTCCTCCCTGTTCATCACCATCTCCCGGAGTTCACTCAGACTCACATCCATCGAGTCCGTGATGCCATCCAGCCATCTCATCCTGGGTCGTCCCCTTCTCCTCCTGCCCCCAATCTCTCCCAGCATCAGAGTCTTTTCCAGTGAGTCAACTCTTCGCATGAGGTGTCCAAAGTACTGGAGCTTCAGCTTTAGCATCATTCCTTCCAAAGAAATCCCAGGGCTGATCTCCTTCAGAATGGACTGGCTGGATCTCCTTGCAGTCCAAGGGACTCTCAAGAGTCTTCTCCAACACCACAGTTCAAAAGCATCCATTCTTCAGCACTCAGCCTTCTTCAAAGTCCAACTCTCACATCCATACATGACCACAGGAAAAACCATAGCCTTGACTAGATGGACCTTTGTTGGCAAAGTAATGTCTCTGCTTTTGAATATAATATCTAGGTTGGTCATAACTTTTCTTCCAAGGAGTAAGCGTCTTTTAATTTCATGGCTGCA
This sequence comes from Budorcas taxicolor, assembly GCF_023091745.1. Classification (NCBI taxonomy): domain Eukaryota; kingdom Metazoa; phylum Chordata; class Mammalia; order Artiodactyla; family Bovidae; genus Budorcas; species Budorcas taxicolor. The sequence continues at coordinate 44,057,902 of NC_068917.1, read as the reverse complement.
GTCACCATCTGCAGTGATTTTGGAGCCCAAAAAGATAAAGTCTGACACTGTTTCTACTGTTTCCCCATCTATTTCCCATGAAGTGATGGGACCAGATGCCATGATCTTCGTTTTCTGAATGTTGAGCTTTAAGCCAACTTTTTCACTCTCCACTTTCACTTTCATCAAGAGGCTTTTTAGCTCCTCTTCACTTTTTGCCATAAGGGTGGTGTCATCTGCATATCTGAGGTGATTGAGATTTCTCCCAGCAATCTTGATTCCAGCTTGTGTTTCTTCCAGTCCAGCATTTCTCATGATGTACTCTGTACAGAAGTTTAATAAGCAGGGTGACAATATACAGCCTTGACGTACTCTTTTTCCTATTTGGAACCAGTCTGTTGTTCCATGTCCAGTTCTAACTGTTGCCTCCTGACCTGCATACAGATTTCTCAAGAGGCAGGTTAGGTGGTCTGGTATTCCCATCTCTTTCAGAATTTTCCACAGTTTATTGTGATCAAATACATGAATAAAAAAAAAGAAGTTAATAAAACCATTGCATCTTATAATAGTCACAATTTTATGAAATAAATGTAACTTTCTGAAGAAAAAAAACAATTTTATGAGAAGAGTAGCATTGTTTTTTCTATCGTTCAGTCCCTACTGCTGCTGCTAAGTCACTTCAGTCATGTCCGACTCTGTGCGACCCCAGAGACAGCAGCCCACCAGGCTCCCCCGTCCCCGGGATTCTCCAGGCAAGAACACTGGAGTGGGTTGCCATTTCCTTCTCCAATGCGTGAAAGTGAAAAGTGAAAGGGAAGTCACTCAGTCGTGTCCAACTCCTAGCGACCCCATGGACTGCAGCCTACCAGGCTCCTCCATCCATTGGATCTTCCAGGCAAGAGTACTGGAGTGGGGTGCCATTGTCTTCTCCTAAGTTGTGTCCAATTCTGCGACCCCATGAACTGCAGCACATCAGGCTTCCCTGTCCTTCATTACCTCCCAGAGATTGCTCATACTCATGTCCATTGAATTGGTGATGCCATTCAACCAGCTTACCCTCTGTCGCCCCTTTCTCCTCTTGCTCTCAATCTTTCCTATCATCAGGGTCTTTTCCAATGAGTTGACTCTTTGTATTAGGTGGCCAAAGTAATGCTGCTTCAGCTTCAGCATCAGTCCTTCAAATAAATATTCAGGGCTGATTTCCTTAGGATTGACTGGTTTGATCTCCTTGCTGACCAAGGTACTCTCAAGAGTCTTCTCCAGCACCACAGTTTGAAAGCATCAATTCTTCAGCACTCAGCCTTCTTTATGGTCCAACTCTCACATCTGTACATGACTACTGGAAAAACCACAGCTCTGACTATATGTACGTTTATCAGCAAAGTGATGTCTCTGCTTCTTAACACGCTTTCTAGTTTTGTCATAGCTTTTCTTCCAAGGATCAAGCATCTTTTAATTTTGTGGCTGCAATCACTATCCACAGTGACTTTGGAGCCCAAGAAAATAAAATCTGTCACTGTTTCCACTTTTCTCCCATGTATTTCCCATGAAATGTTGCGACCAGATGCCATGTTCTTTGTTTTTTGAATGCTGAGTTTTAAGCCTGCCTTTTCACTCTTCTCTTTCACCTTCATCACGAGGCTCTTTAGAGAGAGAGAAACGTTGCATACTAACACATATGTATAGAATCTAGAAACATGGTACTGATAAAATTACTCACAGGGCAGCAATGGAGACACAAACATAGAAAACAGACTTATGGACATGGTGGGGGACGGGAGGAAAGAGAGGGTGAGATGTGTGGAGAAAGTAACATGGAGAGTTACATTACCATAGGTAAAATAGATAGCCAATGGGAATTTGCTGTATGACTCAGGGAACTCAAACAGGTGCTCTGTAACAACCTAGAGGAGTGGGATGGGGTGAGAGATGAGAGGGAAGCTCAAGAAGGAGGGGACATATGCATTCCTATGACTGATTCATGTTGATGTCTGGCAGAAACCAACAAAATTCTGTAAAGCAATTATCCTTCAATTAAAAAATAAATAAATTTTAAAAATAAAAAAATTAGTGTTTACCAAAAAAAGAGGCTCTTTAGTTCCTCTTTGCTTTCTGCCAGTAAAGTGGTATCATCTCCCTATCTGAGGTTTTTTATATTTCTCCTGGCAATCGTGATCCCGGCTTGCAAGTCATGCAGCCTGCCATTTCTCATGCTGTACTCTGCACAAAAGTTAAATAAGCAGGGTGACAGTATTCAGCCTTGACATACTCCTTTCCCAATTTTGAACCAGTCCATTGTTCCATGTCCAGTTCTGTTACTTCTTGCCCTGCATAGGAGCTTCTCAGGAGACAGGTCTGTAGGCATTATTTTCATTTCATAAACTTCTTTAACGTATTAATAGAAAGCAACTGGCTTCTCAGGTTTACTTTTACATACGACTTGCTGTTTTGATTGAAATATATAAAATAAATGCAGCCTCACATAGATATTTAGTTGAAAAGGAAAGACCTCCTGGGGCTGGTACCACCTCCCCAGCCCCACCCCGAGGTCCTCCATTCATAGTTTGAGCAGCGTTCACATGCAGTATACATTTTATATAGAAGACTGTGGTGTGAGAAGACCTTACGAATAGTATAAGTTTGGACTAGTTTAGTAGTTGAAGTTTTTCTCACTTAGCAATTATTTAAATAAGAAAAATTCTAACTTTAGTCTGCACTGAGAAGAAAGTTTATGCTATTTCCTGTGTATATTTACATATATATACATACACATATATATGCAAATATACTTCCCAAGTCAGCAATTCAAAGTACAAAGAATATCAAGGAAGACGTAACTATAAAGTAAAAACTTCATTTTCAGGAGAAAAAAATTTATACAGAGAATATTTATGAAGCTCACAAATGAATCTTCACTGAATTGGCCATTATCTTCAGTTAAGCATAAAAGGTACAATTATCCTCTATGTTTTCACAAGTGATCAATGGCACCATATGTACAAAATGACAAATCAGAGTTACATATTCACTGATGTAAAAAAATAGCTTGAGAACAGAATTATATTTTGGTTAAATTAAATTTTATATTTCCCAATTTAATGTTTTTAGCAATATTTACTTCAAAATGATACTGTTAAACAGTTTAACAGTATGAGCACATAAGTCATTGTTGTTGTTTAGTTGCTAAGTCCTGTTGACTCTTTGGCAAATCCATGGACTGTAGCCCACCAGCCTCCTCCATCTGTGGGATTTCCCAGGCAAGAATACTGGAATAGGCAGCCATTTCCTTCTCCAGGAGATCTTTCCAACCCAGGGGTCAAAGCCAGGTATCCTGTACTTGCAGGTGTATTCTCTACCACTGAGCCGCCTGGGAAGCCCATACATAAGTCATATTCAATCTAAAATTTATAGAACTACAGGCAATAGCCAGTAGTTTTATCTGAAAAACTGTATATTCCTAACAGTAAGTGCTATTTTCCCTTGGCTCTAAGTATCACTGTAGCCTGGTATTTTTTTCCCTTTTACAGTATCAAGGCAAATTTACCTTACCTCCTCCTTTACTTAAGCTTTGGCTAGAATTACCTTCTTCAAAAAACTGAAATAGGAGAGTTACTGCCTAAACCAGTTTAATCCCACTAGCTACTTCAAAATGCTACATTTCAAACCACTTCTATTGTTTTGCAAATATTATCTTTTCATTAAACTAAATGCCTTTATGAGCCCTTTAGCAACAACAGTATATATTAAAATTTAAACTACACTTTGTAAATCAAGCATAAGTATATTGAACATTTTTTCAAGGGTAGGCCAAAAAGCACCACAGGTAATCAGATTTTTATGGGACTCTACTGTTGCTTTATTTCTTAGCAGACGCTACTGATAACTCATTTTCAGTTTTCCTTTATCATTAGTATTAGGTGCTAACACAAGGCTGGGCAGTTTACTCACTTCTGTCCTACTTTTTACATGGAAGAAAAAACTGGAGAGAAGTCAAGTGTTTAAATAATATAAGGATCACCATACATACTTACTAAAATAAACTTGCTTTATTCTTTGAATTCTACCCTATGTTAGAGTAATTAGTATTTCATCTGACCAGTGTATATTTTTATCAATTATTGCTCTGTAATCTTTAAAGATGCTGTCCCAATATTTAAATCTGTGAACAAGAGGGATTACTATAAACTGTTTATTCTAACAAATTCCTAATACTGAAAATGACTTAATAAAATATACATACATATTCCTCTTGGAAAACCATTATTTTCTGATTATTTTCTGATTTCATGTTACTATTTCAGCTGCCACCCTCTCCAGCAAAACCCTCTTCACATCCTACCACAAAGAGTAAGCTAGAAAGATAATGACCATACTAGCTACCAGTCTGAGTGCCAATATAGACTTTCATGCTAAGTTCTCTATAGACACATCATTCACCTTATTTTTACTTTATAATGCAAACTGTATATGCAATATCTTCATGTTTACATTAAAAATCTGGGCTTAAAATAGTTGAAGAATGTAAAAATAATTAGTCATCAAATGATAAGCCAGGAATTGAACTCATTTTGAAAAGGCTAGGACTTACATCTTCCTCTAACAATTTTGCAAGTTGACAAAGCTCATGCAACATGCATCAGATATTTTTATTTTCTTCAGCTAAAGACATAAGTTGCCATGGATATTTGTGTAAGTGAAATCCACATGAGTGTCTCACATAGCATACTTTGGGTCTCTGTGGAACCTTTACAGTTCCATGCAAGTACTCCAATAGACTTCTATTAATATTGGGACAATTCCAACAAAAATCTATATTCAAGATTAGTTGAAGGAGGTAATCATTCCAGAAGTCTGCTTCATACTAATCGTTCTTGTGTCTTCAAGAGTGAGCTGTGATTTCATACTCACAGGTGGAACCACAGTTCACACCCATGCCTCATGATGTGGAAGAGGACAGTCGTTAACTATTAGAATGTGTGGCAGGTCAGCCTACCGAACAGCTCAACTACAATTCAGAATATAGGCGAGACTTCTATACAGTGGTATGCAGTCACTTTATAAAATAAAGAAAAGTAACACTTCAGAAATATCACTGACTGTAAAAATGAGCCATATAATAAATTTATTCCCTAGAAAAGCAGACAATTCAATGTCATAAAAGTGATGCCTAAATTCAAGTATTAAACTCACTGTGGCTCTAGTGAATTACTAATATTTCAGATACTCTAGTGGTAAAACTTTCGAACAACCTAGTTCTGCTTGGTAAAGGTAGTGTTTACATTGAATTTGAATTAGGACTCTAATTCACCAAGGAGCAGAAAAAGTTTCTTTGATGATGTCATGCTGATCCCTGGGTCTATGACACCTCTTGACATCATTCTCTACTAGGAAGCTAGTATATTAGGTGGGTGTATTAAAATACCTCAATGGGAAAATGCCACTGTGGATAAGCTATTATAGAAATACACACACACACACACACACACACACACACACACACACACACACAGCATGGCACTTAATCACTGATAAAAATTTCTACCTAAAGAAAATATATTGTTAAAAAATCGTTTATACTATTTACCATTTACTCATACTATGCCATGAGCTTAAGAGGTTGATTTTATCTTTAGCTAAAGCTGTGTATCTTCTAATCTGTTTAGGGCAGCTGTCATGGAATCAGAATAAGCAGTACCATTTTAATAAGAAAGTCTTCTAATGAAATATAATAGGTCACAAATACCTAATTTCTGCTCTTTACTGTAATTGCCAGTATGTACTAAAACTGCCACTTTAACAATCTCTTCCAAATGCTGACACAAAAGATGAACAAATCAAGGGTATTAGTATGTGTGTGTATTTACAGCTTATTGCTGTCAAAGGCTATAGGATTCCACTTCAACTTCAGTAGCTATATGAGAATCTACTTTTGATGGAGGCATCCTGTTTCAGGTTGTGAATGAATCTGAATTAATCTCTTCTTCATGGCTATGTAAGCAAATACAGACTAAAAAATACCCAGGAGAAATGTTAACAAAGTTGTAGCACAGTATTATACCTTTAGGAATATCACAGACACTTTTACTCTCACTGTGGAATATTGTACATTTTACTACTTTATTCTTTTTTCTTCAATAGATTTTCTGCTCCATTGGTTGTTGGCTCATAATTTCAAACAACACTGTTTATATATAGTTCAAATAGTGTGGTTTCTTTGATAATTTTTAAGTTTATCATAAGCATCAGTTTTATATGCTCATCATTTAAAATGCATACATAAAACTACAAAGAGTTGTTGAAAAATTAAAACAGAGGATCCCCAAAAGAGAGCACAAATACTGTGATTTTTAACAAGCATTCAATGTGACTGTCTGGCTAGTTTGGTTTTACATGTCTTTTTTAAAAACACCTCCCTGAAAACTCCTTTACATGATATTCCTTTTAGTTTTTTGTTTTGAGCATACATTTTGTAAATCAGTGGCTCTTTAAATTTGGTATTATTATTGCTGTTTTAATATACCAGAAGTCGTATGTATAAATAGTAGTAGTTTTATAAGAAGTTTACCCATTTTTTAAAGGCTAAGCTTCCCCAAATCAAACTAGCCTACTGTGAAAAGAAAACCATGACAACTGTTTGTACCTCTTGCTTTATTATTACATCCGGCCTGGTCACTCTTAGAAATTCAATCTATTACGGTTGCTAGGAGTCTGTTGCTGTGCAACCTAGAAGGGTATGCTGTGCTTTCAGGCTAAGGAGTGCTAATAAACCTGTAGGCTTCCCTCTATGGGTCTGACCAGTGTGTTTAAGGAGCTTAATACTTTTCAAGAGTGATTGGACCACAATTCAAGACACATCCTATTAAAAATAAGTCACACTGAGAGATTTCTAACAAAGGGACAAAATGCTAAACATACACAAATCTTCAAAATGTATCCTTAGAATCCCTAACTAATTTGGTAAAACAAATAAAGCACAGATTATGATCTACATTTCAATTATACCACCTAGTATCCCCAAGTTTTTATTTCCATATAGTCTCCTAAAAGGTTATAATGGATACAGATGAACTGAGAAAGTTTCAAGGAAAAAAAAAAAAAAGGCAGTATTAAGCATCTTCAACTTTGATTTTAAAAAATGGCATTAGGTAGAATCCAATAGTAGAAAAGTAAATTAAACCTAGGAACCCAGAAGTCATGAAGTCATGAACTAAAAGCAGTCCCCCACCACACACACACACACACTCACACACACACACACACACACACTCACACACACACTCACACACACACTCATCGAAAAACTAAAGAAATTCTAAGTTTCATTTTATTATAAAACCAGATTTTTGTTTTTCTTGTCACCCCTTTTGGTAATAATTTTATATTAATTCCAAAATCTATCTGACATAAATTAATTACAACTAGTACTACACTTCAGTGCAAATGCAAACAAAAGAGAAAAAATAGTAGTCTATCAATAAATACTGCTAAACAAATTATGTGAAACAGAATTTGAAACGTGGGTAGGTACTTCTACCTTCTTTAAAAGAAGAAATTGTATTGAGGTTTATTTAGTTATGTATGATAGGCATTTTTTCATAAAGTATTTAAAGACATAAATAGATGCTGGCCTACTATAAAATACCAAAGACCATCAGAGAAATTTAAAAAAACACATGGTTTTACAATAATCATCTAATCCAAACTTTCCAAGTATATTTTGGCTATACTAATATTGCCTGTAACTTCTGAAAGTTAAAAATAAAATTGAAAAAATAAAAGCAACATTCAATTTTTACATTGACAGCAACATTTAGCCCTTCTATCCACTCCAAACTGGGAGCACTGTTAAAAATAATCTGTCAAGTGCATCATCTTATTCTTTTTTAAAGAGCCAAGACCACCTGTCCTTCAACTGTTGTTTTTTATTTCTTCTTCTCATTATGTAGCATAGGAAGCAGAATAAAGGAAATTAGCTAGTTCTATAAACGTACCAAGAAACAATAAACAGGAATGCAGAACAATTATTCCAAAAACAAAGAATTCAATAACAAGAGAGCTGAAGCAGGCTGAGAGGTGCAAAGGCAGCATTTGAGCAACAAACCAAGGCTGAGGCAGGATGGGTTGACTGAGAAGGTTCAGAGCTGAAAAAGCCTGTAAGGAAAGCCAAGCAGAATAGAACCAAGCAAAAGGGGAAAATGGGACAGAAAGGATAAGAAAGACAGACAAGAATGCAGAAAGAGAAGAACTAAAAGAAAATTTGCAGAAACAATACGAGGATTCATTTTATAACTGAGAAAGAAAGGAAAAAAACACAAAGATGAAAAATTTTACATTCAACAATTGTATTTTCCTTGACTCGTTCTTACTTCTTCTTAAGTCAAGCAACAACACAGAAAAAAAAAAGGTTCTTAAAAGATGCAGTGATCATCAGTAACAACTGTAAGGCAAAAAAAAAAAAAAAGAGTTTTTAACTTGAAGATTCAACTAAATTTTACAGTTTAGAACTTTGAAAACTTTCCAATTCTCATTTAGGATTAGACAAACTTAATTCTAAAACTAAGAACCTATTAATAATATATGAAAACCTTTCTCAAGTAATGAAAATTGATTTTTTTTCAACAAGAACAAAACATTAGAATATACACACACACACAGTAGTCAATAAAGTCATTCAAGTCAGATTCTACTTATGAGTATACCATTCACAGGGTCTGTGTCAGGCAAATGCATCTATTTTAAAGCAATTATTTAATAGTTGGTTAATTACTAGTATGCATTACATAACTCTAGAAGAATCTGCTCTGAAAGAATCAAAGTTACCTGGGCTTCCCTGGTGGCTCAGATAGTAAAGAATCTGCCCGCAATGCAGGAGACCAGGGTTCGATCCCTGGGGTCAGGAAGATCCCCTGGAGAAGGGCATGGCTACACACTCCAGTAATCTTGCCTGGAGAATTCCATGAAGAGAGGAGCCTGGTAGGCTACAGACCATACAGTCAGAAAGAGTCTGACACAACTCAGAGACTAACACTTTAATTTTTCACTTTTCACAGGCAGTGTTAACTAAAAGGCAATGGAGTAAAATAAAGAATAGTAAATTGTTAAATGAGAATGGATATCTTATAGTAGAAGTGTTGTCGAAAAAGAGCTTTCTGGTGTCCATTGAGGTCTTCTGTCTTTCAAGTTATGAAGCCACAAGAAATCATTATAAGAACCAGGAGTATGCAGCTATAGAGAATCACATATTTTTCTATGGAATTTGGCCTGTCTTTTGCACATTCAAGTTTGCTTGGATTTGCAACACCCTGTCACACTTCATTTCTACATACCAACCCCTCTCCCCCCAAAATCAAAGATCCTCAACAAAAGTTGTTGAATAAAACTGAATTCTGAATTTTTAAAAATTTCATAAGCATTTGTCAAGAATTATAGGCTTTTTAATAAATCACATAACTAGGATTGGTAGCCAATGACTTACAGGTTAGAATTCTTTTTAGTAATCTTATTAATTATAAAAGAAAAAAAATCATTATGAGAGCCCCAAATATATGGCCCTTCTTGCTTCTACCAGCTCCTATCTACTGACAGAATACTTCCCAAAATATGTTTTTTCAAAAGTTTTCTGCAATTTGTTTAGCCAAGGTCGAAAGGATATTGATGGACAAAGGAAGAGATTTTAATATTAAGATTTATTAAATGATTGTGATACAACATCTGACTGGAAGAGTGCTTATCAGTTAAAAACTAGTTTTAAAACCTCAAAAAACACTTTTACTTTTTAACTACTACTAATCACTTTTATCATTTAAAAACTTGAAAAAAAATATTGAATTTATGGGCAAAAAGGAACTGGATCAATTGATTTTTGAAATGCATAACAGCATACTGAAAAAAGCATCTTGAAGTACATTCTATAAATCTGAGGGCCAATTTCAGTTGTACCACATTATAAATGTCAAAAATCTCAAAGATACATATTTCACAATTTTTTTGTGTGAAAGCAAATACATAGAAAATCTTTAGAAAAAATAAAAAGGTACCATCTTTGTAAAGAGAAAAATGTTACTTTCTCGCAAGCACTAACAAACTGACTTTGTAGACTCTACACTTAATTTGGAAGATAATATTTAATTCCAACTCAAGATCTGAGACAAGAAATATGAAAGTTCACAATTCAAAATCTTAAATGATACTTGTTTGGAAACTAATCTTTATTCTTTTCGTGATTTTTTTCCCATTCATCCCTCTATTTCCAGGGGGTAGGGAGATGATGCAGCATGGCAAAGCAGAGTAAAGGACTGGCAGTGTGAGCACTAAGCCTGACTCAGCTGTGCTGGATCCCTTTTCATAGGTAAAAAGTGAGGCCAACAATAATGGAGTCGGTGGGAAGTGAGGAGGAATGGCTGAAGTAAGATTAACCAACCACAACTTACTAATTAAAGCAGAGAGATGGATACATAGGAATTCATTTCATTATTTCATCATATTTTCTACTTTTGTGTATCTTAACATTTTTCCTTAATGAAAAGCTAGGTAGGGGAGAATATGAGGGCAGACTTGCTTTCCAAAATCTTTCATACAGCTTACATATTTTTTCATAAACATAGTGAGGGTACAAACAAGTGGTGATACTAAACTTGACTTTATTTATTTATATTTTTAATGGCAAAAATAGCAAGTACTCAAGTTCAATAAACTTTGAACTACATGCTGCTAAAATGTGGGAATATATGACTCACTTCAGACACAAATGCCTGGGCATATCTTCTAGTATAACCATTTAACCAACCTTCAAGGAGGAAACCAGTCACATAAATTCAAACAGAGAAATGTAGTTTATATGATTAAAACTCCACAGTAGTTTCCACTTCCTTAACTTAAATACATTAAAAACTATACTTTCATATATTTTGTACCATCTTTAAGTATTCCAATACAGTACAATACCCTCAAATACTGTCAAACCATATGCACATTTGATAATGGATGACAGGCACATAGTGTTGAATATCTGACACTGAATTTGAAATGGAAATACAATTTTGACATTAGCACACTGAAAAATTTTATTCAAAAAATATCAGTATGACAACCTATTTTTCAAAATAACAGAATTCAAGACAATTTCCCCCCATTAGTAACTTTTATTTGTCTAAATAATCTCATTTATCCCTTTTTGCATACACAAAATTTTACAAATAAATTCAATTCATAAACCTATGAGGTCACAATTAGCATGACTGGCTAAGGACAGATATCTAGCCTATATAAACAAGGACTTTTCAGTTTCATATCTAAGACACTGACCATAGAAACCATTATATGCAAATATTCTTGGTTCTGTTTAAATTAGCCATATAAGTAAACTGAGAGCATAATCAACAAATAAGCAGTTTGGCTAGAGTAATTTCTATTTATCTATTAATTGTGATTTTTACCTTTTAATACTTCATGCATCAATTCTTTCCACTTTTTTAAATATATATTTTAGTGACAGTTACACTTGTTTCAGAAGAACCTCTAACTTGTAAGCAGGTAGGGTGAACTTAAAGAAATGAAAATCTCCTCTTTCCTCCAAAAAACAATAAAGTTTTTAAAAGAGATTTTTAATCTTCCCAATCTCTTATAGAAACCAGTTTTTAGTCAACAGTTTTCGCCAATACAACTTCAAAAGAATATATAAATGAAAAGGTTGTATATTCAGAGAAAAGCATATAAAATGGATAAAAGGCAGCAAAGAGAAAGGAAGAAAGAAAAGTACTATGTAAGGACAGGTGTAAACAGATAGGGCTCTGTATTTATAGATCAAAATAAAGCTCTGTAGCTCTTCCTTTACAGAAGGAGAGCTAGCATCATTCAAGGCATCAATATAAATACATAAAGCCACATTTAAAGAAATAAACAATACTTACCTCTGTAACACTTTGTCACCTTCTCTTTAAGTTTTTCCTAATTTCCCTATTTAAAATTTCCTTCACTCTCATCACCTATCCTATCTACTCTACTTTTCCCTATAGCATTTATTATAATATTCATTTATTTTCTCTCTCTCATTGCCAACTGTTCAACTATAAACTCTTTGAGAGCATAGACCTGATCAATTTTGTTCACTGTTGTATGCTCCACAGCATTCCTTTGCTTGGCCCATAAAGTAGGTGCCAGTATTTACTCAATAAATAACTGAAGATATGAACAGTAAAAACGAACTTGTACACCTAAACTGATTGCAGAAATTGAAGGGAACCCCTTAAGTCTGAAGAGAGGTCAAGATGACTTCATAACTGGTAGCAAATTTACCAAACAAAATCTCAAGAGATGATACAGAATGAAAAGATATTGGTTAAAAAAAAGAGCTGGATGGATTTATGGATGATAGTTTCATAAAAAGTAAAAATATTCTTCAGGGTAAAATCTCCATAGTAGACATCAAAGCCAATTGTAACATCTCACAGTGCAACTGCAGTGGAACATCACAAGTGCAACCACAGATCTGACCACTGTAATAATCCACTCTGACACCAAGTGCATTGGTAAAACCTTGCAACTCAAGCCCTAATTTTGCACTTTGTGGACACCTCAGCAGAACAGTGAAGACAGGCAGCAAAAGAAGAAACTAAAGAGTTTGAGGGTTTTCAAAGTAGCCACCCCCCAAAAAAACTGCCCCCCAGGTCTCTCCCACAGTAAGCAGCATGAGGAATTTCCACAGTCTGCAACAATGAGAAAATGGGAAGAAGGTACTGGATTCTACAAGGCACTCTTCAAATTCTGAAACTAAGAAACTACTCGTTAGACACAGGAAATTCCAGGCAAGTTTGAAATTTTATACACAGAGACACATACACAAACACACACACACATGCAAGGCATATATAGATACCGAGTTAAGTAACAAAATGTCACTTGAAAACGTAACAGGAAAAGAGACCTTGATTAGGTCAGCTCAAATCTACTCCTTGATGATGCTAATTTGAAGAAATAACAAAAACTTATGAAATCATTTCATTCCACAAAATCAATTTAAAAACACAGGAACTTTAAAAAATCCATTTGGAATACTATAACTGCATTGCTCAAATGGTCACTATAAAATCAGGGCTACACAAACTTAGTTCAGTTCCATTGCTGAGTCGTGTCCAACTCTTGCAACTCTGTGGACTGCAGCACACCAAGCCACCCTGTCCATCACCAACTGCCGGAGTCTACCCGAACCCATGTCCAGTGAGTCGGTGATGCCATCCAACCATGTCATCCTCCGTCGGCCCCTTCCCCTCCCACCTTCAATCTTTCCCAGCATCAGGGTCTTTCCCAATGAGTCAGTTCTTCACATTAGGTGGCCAAAATATTGGAGTTTCAGCTTCAACACCAGTCATTCCAATCAACACCCAGGATTGATATCCTTTAGGATGGACTGGTTGGATCTCCTTGCAGTCCAAAGGACTCTCAAGAGTCTTCTCCAACACCACAGTTCAAAGCATCAATTCTTTGGCACCCAGCTTACTCTTATATCCATACATGACTACTGGAAAAACCATAGCCTTGATTAGATGGACCTTTGTGGGCTAAGTAACATCTCTGCTTTTTAATTTGCTCTCTAGGTTGGTCCTAACTTTTCTTCCAAAGAGCAAGCATCTTTTAATTTCATGGCTGCAGTCACCATCTGCAGTGAATTTGGAGCCACCAAAAATAAAGTCTGTCACTGTTTCCCCATCTATTTGCCATGAAGTGACGGAACCAGATGCCATGATCTTAGTTTTCTGAATGTTGAGCTTTAAGCCAACTTTTTCATTCTCCTCTTTCACTTTCAATCAAGAGGCTCTTTAGTTCTTCTTTGCTTTTTGCCATAAGGATGGTGTCATCTGCGTATCTGAGATTATTGATAATTCTCCCAGCAAACTTGATTCCAGCTTGTGCTTCTTCCAGCCCAGCGTTTCTCATGATGTACTCTGCATAGAAGTTTAATAAGCAGGGTGACAATATACAGCCTTGACGTACTCCTTTTCCTATGTGGAACAAGCCTGTTGTTCCATGTCCAGTTCTAACTGTTGCTTCTTAACCTGCATACAGATTTCTCAAGAGGCCAGTCAGGTGGTCTGGTATTCCCATCTCTTGGAGAAATTTCCACAGTTTATTGTGATCCACACAGTCAAAGGCTTTGGCATAGTCAATAAAGCAGAAGTAGATGTTTTTCTGGAACTCTCTTGCTTTTTCTATGATGCAATGGATGTTGGCAATTGGATCTCTAGTTCCTCTGCCTTTTCTAAATCCACCTTGAACATCTGGAAGTTCACAGTTCACGTATTGTTGAAGCCTGGCTTGGAGAATTTTAGGAATTAATTTACTCGCATGTAAGATGAGAGCAATCGTGTGGCAGTTTGAGTGCTTCCCTGGTGGCTCAGAGGTTAAAGTGTCTGCCTCTAATGCAGGAGACTTGGGTTTGATCCCTGGGTCAGGAAGATCCCCTGGAGAAGGAAATGGCAACGAACTCCAGTATTCTTGCCTGGAGAATCCCATGGAAGAGCCTGGCGGGCTACAGTCCACGGGGTCGCAAAGAGTCGGACACGACTGAGCGACTTAACTAACTTTGGCAATGCCTCTCTGGGATTGGAATGAAAACGGACCTTTTCCAGTCCTGTGGCCACTGCTGAGTTTTCCAAATTTGCTGGCATATTGAGTGCAGTACTTTCACAGCATCATCTTCCAGGATTTGAAATAGCTCAACTGGAATTCTATCACCTCTACTAGCTTTGTTCATGAAAGGGATGCTTCCTAAGGCCCATGTGACTTCACATTCCAGGATATCTGGCTCTAGGTGAGTGATCACACCATCATGATTATCTAGGTCATGAAGATCTTTTTCTACAGTTCTTCTGTGTTTTTAAAAATTTTTTTTAAATTTTTATTTTTACTTTATTTTACTTTACAGTACTGTATTGGTTTTGCCATACATTGACATGAATCCGCTACAGGTGTACATGAGTTCCCAAACATGAACCCCCCTCCCACCTCCCACCCCATATCATCTGTGTATTCTTGCTACCTCTTCTTAATATCTTCGGCTTCTGTTACGTCCATACCATTTTTGTCCTTTATTGAGCCCATCTTTGCATGAAATATTCCCTTGGTATCTCTTTCTTGAAGAGATCTCTAGTCTTTCCCATTCTGTTGTTTTCCTCTATTTCTTTGCACTGATCACTGAGGAAGGCTTTCTTTTCTCTCCTTGCTATCTATTCTTTGGAACTCTGCATTCAAATGGGTATATCTTTCCTTTTCTCCTTTGCTTTTCACTTCTCTTTTCACAGTTATTAGTAAGGCCTCCTCAGACAGCCATTTTGCTTTTTTGCATTTCTTTTTCTTGGGGATAGTCTCGATCCCTGCCTCCTGTACAACGTCAGGAACCTCCATCCACAGTTCTTCAGGCACTCTTGTCTATCAGATCTAATCCCTTGAATGTATTTCTCACTTCTATTGTAAGGGATTTTATTTCGGTCATACCTGAATGGTCTAGTGGTTTTCCCTACTTTCTTCAATTTAAGTCTGAGTTTGGCAATAAGGAGTTCGTGATCTGAGCCACAGCCAGCTCCCAGTCTTATTTTTGCTGACTGTATACAGCTTCTCCATCTTTGGCTGCAAAGAATATAATCAATCTGATTTCAGTATTGACCATATGATGACATCCATCTGGTGATGTGTAGAGTCTTCTCTTGTATTGTTGGAAGAGGGTATTTGTTATGACCAGTGCATTTTCTTGGCAAACTCTATTAGCCTTTGCCCTGCTTCATTCTGTACACCAAGGCCAAATTTTCCTGTTACTCCAGGTGTTTCTTGACTTATACAATGGTTAAAAGTGATTTCTATAATTGATTAAAGATAATCTAAGATTTAATAATTATTCATTGATTGCTTTTATTAGGAAAAGATACTGGGTTTTGTGCTGAGATCAAAAACCTATTATGTAGTCATTTACCCTCAGGAATCTTAGGAACAATTTGGAAAGATCAAACATTTATAGACATCAATCTAAATCACAATTCCCTATCAATAGCTGTGTTACTAAGAAATTCATTAAAAGTAAACTCATCAAGTAAGAGACAACTGTAAGTTTAGGAGAGATGAATTTGAGGAGATTGAGGAACACAGTTTACATAGAATAAATGATGAGAACCAAGTAACAGTAAAAGAAAGACAAGTCAGAATTCAGGTACAGACTGTACAGAGTAGTAACAGCAACTGCCACTGACTAAGCACTTAGATGTCAGACACAGTGCCATTTGCCTAAGTCATCTATTGTAATTTTTTGAAACAGCAGTTTAAAGTAATCTGCCTAAGGTTAAACTACTAATCAGCAGCAGGCAGAGCTGGAATTCAAACCCAGGGTTGTCCATTCTGAAGTTCATGCTCTTAATCAGTTACAATCATAAACCAGGCTGGCCAGAAAACAATAGTTTACAGACCAGAATGATGAAATGTAAGTTTGAAAATTTAAACTAAACTGTGAGTTTCCTAAAAACACAACCTATGGCAGATTTGTGGCACTCAATAAACAATTCTTAAAGAATTCTGACAAATGGGCAATGAAAGATGCCGACACCAACAAAAAAACTCTGGGCTATATGAGAACACCCAAAGTACCTCCTATTTAGATGATTCTATTAATTCATATTTAGAAACAGTTTTAATTTAAAAAATTAGACAGATTATAAATTCGTAAGCTATTAAGACCACACACCATGTTTCAGATTCTTCCCCTTTATAACCAACAAATCCAGCAGTCTAATATTTAGTAACTGGTAACTCTACATTGAAACCTCAATTTAGACTTCCAAGTAGTTAGCATTTTTTAATCTGAATAATTTGTATTTTCTGTTCCATTTTATGGGCCAGTAGGTATATGCTGGCAAATCAAGAATAAGTTAAATCTGAAAGTAAATGATTAAGACGCCCCCCACGCTCACTCAAAAACAAAACCCCTTTTCTTCAGTTAACACAAAGTTGATTTAATGCACTGCATCCTGATTCTTAATTCTCATTAAATTTAAAAAATAAAACCATAAAGATTAAGAATGAGTAACTTCTAGGCAAAAATGCAAGAGCTAACTAATATTTCATCATACCTTTGTTTATCATAGCTCCTTTTTTATTGAAGGAAAAAAGAAATCCAAGGGGAACAGTTTTACAAGAAACGTTTGTCCACAGGGATTTACCTTGTTAAGAGCAGATGACAAATGGTTTTCCCCCATAGGAAACCTACTCCTGTTTTATATAAATGCATCCTTTAAGATTTGGTGCCACAAATAAAGTTGGTAAGAGCACCAGGTTACTGCTAGAAAGTTCAGGGTTTTTGTCAATTTCTCAGTCTCTCTCAAGTGGATTGTTTCAAATAATCAACAGGGTTAGTGCTCAAATTGTTCATTGATACCAAAACTAAATTCAAGCCTAACCTCATAGGTTTACTTCCAAATCTAACACACACACACAAACACAGAAAAATAAGACAAAATCTTGGTAACTACTTATTCCTGCCACAGTCTCAAACTATTAATCAGTAAACAACAGATCCTTCCAAAAACTCAGATTAAGAAGATAAGAAGTCATATAACAGCATGACTGCATACACTGCTTCTAGTTGCTATGGAATACAAGGCAGTCCCTTCACATTCTCATTTGTTGGTTCTTTGACTTAAGAGTGCTGCACCACTTTTAAATCCCAGCTAGGCAAGTCTCAACTTGTATAGCCAATATCAGCTGCCAGTAATTTTACTTTTGCTCAAGAGAGAGACCTAGAGGAACAAATATTTCAATTTCTATAATTAATAATTCATTACATTTTTACAACAATCTTTAGAATGATTAGAATCACCCTTACCTCATCAAATAAGTAAAGAGGTATATGCCAAGTATGAAGATAATGTACACTAATACAGTTATTATGACATACATCACTAACACCTAGAAAGGGGAAGCACAAATGATAGAGATTACAAATCTGCTATTTTTCTTTAAAAAAAAAAAAAGAAAGAAAAGAAATATGGTACTTCCCCTTAGAATACAGCCTATTTAAGAGCCTGGAAAACATTTAAAATTGCATTTCTATGTCATTTTAAAATAAAAGAATAATGACCTCTATACCAAAAATTATAGTTGACAGTGATAAAAACTGGGCTTCTCTGGTGGCTCAGTGGTAAAGAATCCACCTGTAATGCAGGTTTGATCTCTGGGTAGGGAAGATCCCCTGGAGAAGGGAATGGCAACCCATCCCAGTATTCTTGCCTGGGAAATTCCATGGACAGAGGAGCCTGGCGGGTTCCAGACCATGGGGTGGCAAAGGATACAACTTAGCAACTAAACAACAATAACATGTTACATTAAGATATATATTCAAAATTTTAATACAGAATTATAAAACTTTACTTTTTCTAGGAAAAATATGGAGCTCAGACTTGTAGATAAAATAAGCAAGTACTGTGAATATTTAAGGCAGAACATTTGAGTTGCCAGCCTTTAACGAAAGTTAAGTATACAGCATAAGAAGTATACAGCATAAGAAGTATACAGCAGGAGAACACTGGTCAAGGAGGGGGGAGTCTGGAGCTCAAGAGCCCCAGCTCTGATAAATGTTATCCTTCCAAGTCACTTAACCTCCATTTTCTTTCAAATGAATGGGGGATGGAGGGTTGATCGAGATAACCTCCAGTCTGTTCCAACTTAAAAATTCTGTTTCTAAAATAAAACATCCTAATTACGTCTCTGCTGGAAACTATTGGTGCCACCTGGAAGCATGTGTGAATCTAGCAACAGACCTTTTCACCTCTTTAATCTCTACTCTAGCATCCTGGCTACCCCTTTTGGTCAGCTGTGCTGACCAGACATAATGAAGAGGCAGAATAATATAGAGTAGTTAAGTAGAAACAGGGAGAAAGGCTGAAGTTGGGTCCCTGAGAAAGGAAGACATTCTTTCTAGGCGATCTGAAGCTCCAGCTTCAGAGTTATGCAGACAAGTTCAGGTTCTAAACCAGGAGTCAATTATTTGACAAAGCTTTCCTTTTCATGGCGTCCTCCCAGATCAGGACATTGCTTGCTACTGGGGAGTTGCTCCTATAGAGAGTAAGTAGAGCACCGTGGTTTTCTCACATTAGGAACTGCTTAGTTTCTAAATTACATGAAAATATAAAGATAGTTGGTTCTCCTTCCTTATCAACATATGAAATGACATTAATCATTATTTGTTACACATATTATTCTGCTCATTACAGCATAATTTTCAACATGAATAATGGATTTGGCATGGGGGAATAGACTCCAGCATTGGAAAATAAGCTTCTTTTATACCGCCTGACTGCAGTCACGGGCTTTCCTAGTGGCTCACTGGTAAAGAATTCACGTGCAAAAAGCAGGAGATGCAAGTTCGATCCCTCAGTTGTGAAGACCCCCTGGAGAAGGAAATGGCAACCCACTCCAGAATTCTTGCCTGGGAAATCCCACGGAGAGAGGGGCCTGGTGGGTTACAGTCCATGTGGTCACAAAGAGCCAGACATGACTTAGTGACTAAACAACAAGACTTCAGTCAAATAATAAAACTAAGGGACTCTCCTCATTCTCCGAAGAAAATAAAAAAACATTAAATTGCTTTGAATGGTGTCATAAGTTTTCAGTACATTAACTCTTACCAATGGATGTCTCTTCCTTTATATTCTATTATAGCCAAGTAACTGAATAGCTAACTCTGAAGGGAATATTCCGGAAGATAAATGGTTCTCTTCCCTGTCACCTTACAAAATGGCTCTTAACAGTTCATCCAAATCTACCCAAAAAGAAGTTAAAAGAATGATGTACAAAACAGTAATCCCTTTCACCCCTAGCAGGTGTATATAAAGACAGTTGTTTTCCTGTGCCCTACGAACAAGGGCCAGAGAAGGCAATGGCACCCCACTCCAGTACTCTTGCCTGGAAAATCCCATGGATGGAGGAGCCTGGTAGGCTGCAGTCCATGGGGTCGCTAAGAGTCGGACACGACTGAGCGACTTCACTTTCACTTTTCACTTTCATGCACTGGAGAAGGAAATGGCAACCCACTCCAGTGTTCTTGCCTGGAGAATCCCAGGGACGGGGGAGCCTGGTGGGCTGCCATCTATGGGGTCGCACAGAGTCGGGGTCGCACAGAGTCGGACACGACTGAAGCGACTTAGCAGCAGCAGCAGCAGTGAACAAGGGCTACAGCTGTGCACTTGTTCCCTTTAGTAATGACAGGTAGATTCCAAGTAGAAGAGGCTGCAGTTAATAAACAAAGGACTTGACCAACAAATGAGAAGAAACTTCCTGATGTACAAATGCTTTGCAGAGAAGAAACAACACGAAGATCAATCACTCTTAAATATTTTGTCTTAAATTAATGAAAGTGTGGTTTCCGTGGTTTCAAGGTTACACTGAATCTGTTCTTAACATTTGACTTAAACTTCTTCAGAGCAATGTAAAACAAAGTGTGATTCAAGTTCATTTCAATAAACAAATTATTTCATATTATACAGCTTTAGGAACCACAGAACGTAATAATAGTTAGGTCTGAGTGACAGACCCATGAGAGTTCACTACACTATTCTATATTCTCCACTACTAGTTTTTAAAGTTTCAAAATAAGAAAGTTTTAAGAATATATACATTTATGGTACACAGTTTTTCACTGTACACTGGCTTCCCAAATGTTAACTGCTTTGGATATCATATACACTAATCAGATACTCTAATGGAATATATTAATTTTTATACTAACATTTAACTTTGTAACAATAAAAGAATTACAAGAAAACTCTGGTGTAACTTCTCAGTTTAATTCTTTTTCTATATATAACATTAATAGTGAAGTCCCATACAATAATAGTCAAAGGTCCCAGATCTTACTGTAAATATGTCAGACAGAAAAATAAATGTGGTGCCCATAAGAAACTTAAGTATAATTTGTTTCTCAGCTTCCTCTATTTGTTAAAATCATAGTAAGGCCAAGAAGTGATTATTCATCTAACAAATTATTACACTATTCGTATTTTGATTTATCCATCTCACCTTATTTTTAACCTTTACTTCAGGGATTCATCTAACTGCATTTTCAATGTCTCCTCTGATCCTTTGTTTTTAATCCCTCCTGATGTCTACATATCATCTCAATAATTCCTGCCTTCTAAAATTTCAGATCTTAAAAAATATGTCCACCTAGCCAAGAATATCTAATTTTGTATCAAATACCTAAATTTTCGCTTTTCTTTCCAAATACTCCTTAAAACCCAATAGAAAGCCAAGCCATTTCAGGATTCCTAAATTAACCAAAACAGTACTGGCACTAAATACACATTGATATAAATCCTTAATTTCTCATTCAAAAATAAAGCTAAAGAACAAAGATATAAAACTACAAGCTTATAGACTAACATATCAAAGTGTTCTTATGTCTCTGCTAGAATATTTTAGAATAAAATTTAGAAATAATGTTACTAAATATGCCTAATCTGGCCAAGTGAAATTTCCTATGTAGCCCCTAACATCACCCTTCTTTTTCTCTATACGGTACTAGTCGTTATTCCTAGTCTAATTTTTCCAAGTATATGATTGGAAATTACCAAATTACCCTCATTTTATCCCATTCCTTCAGATTAAGGTGTTATTCTAGGCATGCCTGCTGCTGCTGCTAAGTCACTTCAGTCGTGTCTGACTCTGTGCAACCCCACAGATGGCAGCCCACCAGGCTCCTCCGTCCCTGGGATTCTCCAGGCAAGAACACTGGAATGGGTTGCTAGGCATGCCTAGTCATCAATTATCATTCTTTCTAAGATTTATAAACCAAAACTTATGCTGGAGCTTCCGAAGCTCATGGACAATGCATCACATAAGCCTGTGGTAGGATTTGGGAAATTCCAGACAGCTATGTAAATTAACAAAAACACAATATCATAGGTTCATATTATCCAAAAAAGATGTCTTCACTTTAAAGTTTATCAAGGACAGCACAAAGGAAGGTTGAGTGACATGTCAGGATCACTACAATGACCTCCTCCCACAAACGTCTCTGATCATCTCCATTCCACAGTCACTGGCATTTCTATCAAGACCCGTAAGTATTCAAGTAAATCTAATCCAATCGAAAAATATTAAAATACATCACCTCCCAATTTCAAAGATAAAATCCCACCTGACTCCCAAACCATCTACTTCTCAAATCTTTGCTGAAATATAAATCCACATCTATTATATAGTTCTACTCATTCAACATTATTTAAAAGATTTTAAATTTCAAAGCTAGGCAGATTTCTGAAAATAAAAGATCAAATGTTGATCCAGCAACACATTATCTTAACCTACTATAATCAGAATTACAGTTTTTGCCTTTAACAATTCAATTCAATTTCAGCATTCATGGCCTTTGTTAAGTAAAGGTAGCCTTTAAATATCACTGTATAATGTGAGGCACTGTTAAAAATTGTTCCCCAATTCACAGAAAGGTCATTCAAAGAACTTAAGCCACAAAGTCCCTTAATTTTCTCCACTTCAAGGAAATGACACTAATATTGTTCTAAGATACGCAAAAACCAGTGGGCAAAAACAGTGATGACCGAAGTTCTGAACTACCAATTAAAATGATTTTCTAAAGGTCTACAAACAAACATATACATATATACAAACATATACATATACACAAAACACTACATATAAGCTAAAATCCAGTTTTCTTAATGAAAGTATACCCTAGAAATATGACTTGTTAAACAAAATATCATGTTTTAAAATGTCCTTTAAAAGCATATAATGTGATCATGTTACACGATCAAAACAAATAATCTCACTTTATCTGGTGTCTGTGTATTAATATTTCATGTTGGATTTTCAGCACAGCACGTCAAAATATCCATCTTGTATATTTAAGAAGTAAAAGTGATTTTAAGATCACTACTATAGTATCCTTTCATGTGTTTTTTTAATGACTCTTATGCTGACACTTCATTAAAACTTATCTCCAAGATTGTTATCAGATATAATCAGATGTCAATCAGTGAAAGCCTGATGTTGACAGACTACACTCTTTGGTTCTTTTAAAATGTAAGCCTTAGCAGGAATAGGGGAAAAATCTAGATTTTATTGCAAAAAATATATATCCACAAAACAATCTATCAGAGAAAAATGTAGAGAGGTGAATTTAAGGAATCATTTCTGTTGTCTAGCACAGAAACTAAGTTTTCTCACTACTTACTTCTACCTTTCTAAATGTGTGCATGACTAAATCACAATATAGACTCTTTAAGAGAAAGATATTACTGCATACCAATATACAAAGGGTGTTGTATATACAACATACATATACAGATACAGTCAAGTTTTAGGAGAAAAGGAATCAGACAAGTATGAAATAATAAAATGCCTATCCTCCAAAAGTGTACATACCCTGATTAATACTACAACACAGGAAAGGAAACAGATCTGTAAGAAATACTGGGTCACCTAAGTCACTTCTTTTCCCCACCCCACCCCACATGCCCTGCAATCCCCACTCTAATCTTTATTTCCACCAAAACTTTACAGTCCAGAAAACCAACTGGATAGAGTATGCAAAGCACTAATATTCAATCATGGAAACAGGATATAATTTCTACATGTATCTCTTTCTTCCTGCCCCGCTCCAGCAGCCGCCCTCACCACCCCCATAACTAAAGCATTGAGGAAACAAATTTAACTGAGAAGCAAAGGGTTTCTAATTGGATGTTAACA
The DNA here is from genome assembly GCF_023091745.1 of Budorcas taxicolor. Classification (NCBI taxonomy): domain Eukaryota; kingdom Metazoa; phylum Chordata; class Mammalia; order Artiodactyla; family Bovidae; genus Budorcas; species Budorcas taxicolor. Next base: position 44,034,181 of record NC_068917.1, on the reverse strand, counting down.
TAAACTATGCTGATTGAGACTGAGAGGGCCAGATGCCTTTTTAAGAATGCTAGTTTTATACTGAAATGTTTGAAGCCATCAAGCATTCAGATCTGTAATTCAGAAACTTGAATACATTTCTATTAATCAATAAAAAATATAAATTCAAATATAAAAAGTAATGATTAAAATCTGTTAATCTTTCATATATCCCTTATTAAACTGGTAAGAGGTAAAGTGAGATAGAGCAGAATGTAAGACTTATATTAATGAACTCATGAAAAAGCCTCTAAAATCTTGTAAGCGCACCTGCCAAATAAAGTACTGAGTGAAGTAAGTCAGATGGAGAAAGACAAATATCATATTTGGTATCTAAAAAATAGTATAAATGAGTTTATTTACAAAGCAGAAACAGAGTCACTGATGTAGAAAACAAAACTTATGGTTACCAAAAGGGAAAGGGGAAGGAAGGGATTAAACCGGGAGATTGGGGCTGACATATACACACTACTACATATAAAACAGATAACAAGGACCTACCGTATGGCACAGGGAACTCTACTCAATACCCTGTAATGACCTCTATGGAAAAAGAATCTAAAAAAGAGTGGATATATATGTGTGTATAACTGATTCATCTTGCTATACACTTGAAACTAACACAACATTTTAAGTCAACTATATTCCAATAAAGATTTTTTTTAAGTTATGAAAATGCATACTTCTTGACCAAAAGACATAATTTCTCTGCCAACAAACCTGAATTTAAAAAATGCATATCCAAGTATAAACAATATTCAGAAAGCAAAAAGCAACAATGATTGCCAATGCATCCCACAGCATGGCCCCAAAAGCAGTTAAGAAGCCCAAGAGCTTACTCAGACTCCTTGACAGGATTTTAGCTCTTCTCAAAAGTAGCTGAATAGTATGAAGGGAAGAAAAAAGTCAAGGCTTTAGTAACTGGGGAAGAAATATTTAAAAATGAGACCAACAGAAACTAATTTTAGTTCACTCACTGCTTCTAGTGAGTGAACAAAGCTCGCAGAGAGAGCTTATCTTCCATGCCCCCACTTTCCCTGTCAATTTGCCTATCCACAGAGTTGGGAAATCATGTCCTGTTTTAACTCTCCCATTGGTGAGCAACAGGCAGGAGCCTCAACTGTCAGACACTTGTCTGGCACACAGACATAAAGGAGCTGGCACGGCAGGAGCTCAAGCTGCGAGACTCAGCTTATTCCTATGTGGGTGAGGAAATCAGGGCACTTGGCCACAGCTCGCCTCAGGGGCCACTGAAACAGTGGAAGCTTCTGAGACTGTGCCATAGACATGGCCATTATGCTAGACCCAGGCTCTGGGTTTTCTTTGTTGTTCTTATCAGAAGAAACAACAGGCAAGCAAAATGCCATCAGTAAAGGCAACACTGATTCCAGGCTCCATGTTATTGGCCATGTTTCCCTTTTCCCCACGCCAATCTCACCATGGAATCATAGACGATTAGCGCGGGAAAGGGCTTTAGAGATCACACAGCGCTACTGTTTCAGTTTACAAATGGAGAAACTGAGACCTAGGGGGGTTTAGTGACGACTAGCCTAAGGTTTTTCACTTAGTGGCAGACTGCATATCAGCACAGGAGCTTTTTTTCCTCCTCTTTACTCTTCTTTGGCTGGTGCTTGGAGACCTTTATTTCTCAGCCTAGTTCCCCATCCTCTCCTTGCATATCACCTGTCAGTGTATTTGTCTCCTCTCTCCAACCAATGTACTTTCATTTTCAGATAAGCTGCCTCACTCTTAGCTCCTATTATCCCTTGACCATTTTTGCCTAAACAGGAAGACCTCTCTTAATCTCAACCAGGTACTGTGAAGTCAAGGCAAGCAATACTGACTGGGTATTACAGCTTCTGGCCGACTTCCCTGGTGGCTCAGCAGTAAAAAAAATCCACCTGCAATGCAGGAGATACAGGTTCCATCTCTGGGTCGGAAAGATCTCTTGGAGAAGGAAATAGCAACCCACTCCAGTATTCTTGCCTGGGAAATTCCATGGACACAGGAGCCTGGCAGGCTACAGTCCATGGGGTCACAAAACAGTGAGACAAGATTTAATGACTAAACAACAACAAATTACAGCTTCTAATGAAAGCAGAGAAAAAAGAATCCAGGAGTTAAAAGTCAGCAATAGGCAGGCACATGTGACTCTGCAAACAAGGTATTTTGGGACTAGACCAGAGAGTCAACCAAAAGTGCTTAGCCAGAGGCCAGTACATAGCCGGGACTAGGAAGAGAAACTCGTGGAGCATAATTATGCTCAGGCTACATCATTAGTGGAACAAGGATATGAATTTGTTCAAGAGAACAAAGTTTACAAAGATAATAAATGAAACTAGTAAGAATGATATATATAATCTTACCCTCTAGGTCACATTTCCTAGCCTTTTTCCAAAAGTTCCCTTGAAAATGTATGTTAGATTCATTGGTGAAAGGAAGCAGAGATGGCTGAGCTGAGACTCTGCCTACTTTATAAGTTGGGACTAATTATCTATAAAAATAATGTAAAGGAGTCATATAATTAATTGAACACTGAACAGGAGTGGAAGGATGGGAGTAGGTAAGATGAGGGTGACGGGCAAAAAGCCTATACAGTATACAATTCTTCAGCAAAAATGATGACACACAGTATCAGGCAAATTTTCAACTGCAATGGATAAATCATATTTCCACTTTGAGAAAGACTGGGGCTATTTAGATCACTCTAAAATGAGAAAAACATTTCATTCTTAGTCAAAGTGCTTAGAAAAATGGAAACATAGCAAGTTTACTGAACAGTAACTTTAGATATAGCAGTCAACTAAAATGATTCTTTCAACATCTTTAACGCCCTAACAAAGGAAACCAAAGGTGTTATTTTTCCTCTATAATTTCATATTATATGTTTTACCAAATAACATTCTTGAGGTTACTTTATACCTCAAGATTTGGGTTGGCAAATTCTTCTAAAATTACTTATTGCTACAGGTATATAAATGGTGACCTCACACACTTTTCTACTGTTGTTACAATAACAATTCTAAGCAGTGCATTATAATTGGGAATAACCCCTTAATGAACTCATCTTTATACAACTATTGTCATCATTATATATTAATGACTGCATTTTATATAAGTAGGGCTCAAAGTGTTTTCAAATGAATTCACGTATAATAGATGTGAAAGGGAAAATATAAATTGGACAATGGGAAGGGTAAGAGTTTATGAAGTGTTACACCATTAATTCTCAGTCTGAGATCCCTAGACCAGAAAAGGTATCCAACATAAAAAGAATCCATTATAATAAGGCTGTAGAAAACTAAAACATAACTTTGGGCTAGCACCCTATTGTGTGTGCTCAATCACTCATCGGGTCTGACTCTTTGCAAGCCCATGGACTTTAGCCCTCCAGGCTCCATGGGATTTTACAGGCAAGAACATCAAGATGGGTTGCCATTTCCTCCTTCAAGGGGTATTCCAGACCCAGGGATCGAACCTGGGTCTCCAGCATCTCCTGCACTGGATGGTTCATTACCGCTGCACCAGCTGGGAAGCCCGAGCATCCTATTAATTCAGTGTAATAACAAGACTGATGATTAAATGGTGATCCAAGCCGACGGTTGATAGCTTCGGTCTCTTTGATTTATTTTTAAAAGGAGGGAAAGGGAATAATTATTTAATATGTAGGTCAGTGAGCAAAATCTTTCAAAACTTAGGACCCAATAGCATATTCAAAGAACTCTTAGATAGCAGAAATTTTAGACTGGGTATTTTCTCAGTATTCCATAAGAGCCAACATGTATTGAACGTGTGTGTGCATGGGTGCCTGCATGCTCAGTTGCCAAATCGTGTCCAGCTCTTTGCAACCCTATGGACTGTAGCCAACAGGATTCTCTGTCCATGGGATTTCTCAGGCAAGAATACTGGAGTGGGTTGCCACTTCCTCCTCCAGAGGATCCTCCTGACCCAGGGATCAAACCCACATCTCCTATGTCTCCTGCACTGGCAGACAGATTCTTTACCACTGAGCCTCTGGGAATATATTCTGTGTCAAGTACTGAGCAAAGCACATTACATGAATTAGCTCCTTAACTCTTCACAAAACTCTGTAAGGCAGGCTAAGACTGATCCATTTTTGAGATGAGAAAACTGAGGCCAAACGAAGGGAAATAACCTGTCCAGGGTTCCAGAGCTGATAAGATTATCTGAAATCTGCATCCAAAGCCTTGTGTTTTTAACCAATATATTTACCCTCAATCTATAACAAAACATACACTTGTTTGATTCTCTAAATACATTCCAACTTTTTAACTGATTTTTCATGAAATATGTCTTATAGTTTGATATGAAATATAAAACATCAAATATAAAAGTTTTGAAACGTCATAATACTTTAAATTCTTAGCAGCAAAATTGGTTATGACAATTTAATAATTTATTCATTAACCAATTCTGTTAATGAATTAGTAGGACCATATTTTTAAGGAGAAATGCCTAACCTATTTTAACAAGACTAATACTTTAAACTATTGTTATTCTCTACTGATGTTTTGGAGTGTCTGCGGCATTCCAACACATGAAATACTATGTCTTATAAAGGCACTTTTAAAAATAAAAAATCACTTTGCTGATTGTACTTAAATATGGAACTACAGTACACATAAATCCATCATCTGGAGAAAAGCTGACTTGATATAACTGTGCCTTTCTAAGCTTTTGAGGAAAACACTGACTACTACTGCTTCAGTATTTACCTTACATGTACATGTACTATGGAAGAAGTAAAGTCAATGATGCAAGAACCCCAAAGACTGAATTGAAGTGTTCTCCTAAAAAACCTTGCTAAAAAAATACTCAGAAACATAAAGTAATATATGGTCACTTCCAGTTTAGAAGTATAAGGCACAGAGTAAAGCAGAGAATCTAAAACTTTTCAGATAATAAAGCCAAGTTAAATATTCAAACCAGACTATTCTAACAGCATGAAGCAGGGACCAAATTCTCCAGACAATTTCTATTCTTATTGCTGTTGAGTTAATTAGCCTGATAACTATTACTACAATTTATACTTTTGAAATGGCTTTTTTTAGATTATACCATAAAAAGCATACCACTAATTATGCCATATATAAATGTTATAAGGATATACAATATATTGATAGGTGCAACAATAACCAATTTACAGAGTACAAAGCCACACTGCCAAAATAGTATGATTCTCAAGTTAGCTAATTTTTTTAGACACAAATTAAAATACCTTCATAAATGTATGTGCGTATAGGACAAATGCTGACATTCAGATGATACCAAAGATATCAATCTTGATACTGTTTTATACTATGCTAATATATATTAGTTGAGAGAGACACGCTTTGATATAAAACTGCCAATTAAGACAGTATATTAAACTTAAACTCCAAAGAAATAAGGCTATTATATGCTTGAATGCATATGTAATTAAATTTTTTCTTTAAATAAAAGTTCTAATCAGATCATATTCTTTGTGATAATAATCTCTTGTTGTAAACAGCATAGCACCCTCTGGTGCATCTGTTGTAAGATGTAGAAAATTTCCACCAAAAAAGGATAGAATTCAAGTAAAAATGAACCTTAAAAATCAATAGATTGATATTCTCCTTTATTTCAGTACATATTTTTAAACATTAATGCTTAAAAACAATTTTCACATAAAAAGAACACTAAAATCTTTATAGTAACAATCAAAGTAGGTCAGGAAAATGTTTTCACTTGATAATATTTAAAGTAACCAACAAAACAACACCAGTTCTCAACACTTAATATTTAAATTAAAATAATGCTGCCCAAAAAACATTCAAGTATGGGACAGCAAAAGTTAACTCGTTACCTAATTTCATGTTCCCTAATTTCACTTTATTCAAATCTGCCTTGGCTTTTTGCTTCAGATAAACTGACTGTGTAAAGTGCTCCTGAGTACTTTTTCTGGATTCAAATGGAATTTATCACTGTTTAAAGAATTTGAAGTGTTTTCTGAAAGGACCTGCAGCTTACACAGCTCAAAAACAGAATGATATTCAAAAAAAAAGTTATGTTAATTAAATTAGGAATCTTAATTTGAATAGTTCAAAACCTTTACTTTAAAAAGAAAAACAACTCTTCCTAGGAAAATAATTAACTCCAAAAGTATACTTTACTAAGAACAAAAGCAAAGGACGCCACCTGCTTTAGACAGCTCGTTTGTGAACCACTGGAAGTCCCAACACAATGCAATAGAAATGAAAGTGACACCTGTTTAAAACAGCCATCTGTCCCTCACAAAGCTAGATTTAGTTAAATCCATTTAATCTTAGATTTCCAAAATATGGGAACACTATGCACCTGTGAACAGAGAGGAATTTAAAATCTGTTTTCCAACAGCCACTGGGACTCTATACCAAAGAGTTAAAGACAAATATTTCTAGTAGGGAAAGTAAGTTGTTTATTTTTAAAAGTAACTAGATATAGAGGATTTTTAGCCTAATGCTCAGTATAAAAACAAAGAAAGCAAGCAAAAAAAAAAAAAAAAAAAAACCAGCAGATTTTTCATAATGTAAAGGTTTATGTCTTTGAAGACTTTGTAATTTGAAAAGTTTCTTTGTTTGGTATTCTCATTTCTTGTAACATACTCACTAGAGATACAAAAAAAAAACCCAAAGTAACATTCTTACTACATAGTTCAGAAAAGTTTTTTTAAAACTCTTCCTACATATCTGATACTCTATCTTCTCTTTTAAATACACACACATATATACACATACTTACTAAAAACTCTGAGATGTAAAATCAAATTCCACACACTGATTTCTTCAGTTGACAGTTTAGAGAGTATATACAACATCGACCTTCTGAAGAACAATGAAACATGTTATCAAATGTAACATGTATCGTTTAAGTAAAAGATTAAATCTTTGATTCAAAATTCATGTTTTAATTCCTAATTTTTAATAGCAATACCTTTTTACCATTAAATGCTTCTATAAAAAATATTGCTTAGGATTAACATATATTAAATTCATAAACTGTAAGTTTTTTGCATATCCTAAACTTGTTAACTATAAACCTTTTGAGTACAAGAGTATTTGAATACTGGAGGAATAATATACTATTTTTTTAATTAGCATAATCATCCCATATAATGAAAACAGTGTGGAATGATGCATTTGAGAAGTGCATTTTAGTTTACTGTTATACATTTAAATGTAGTACAGAAATATGCCTATACCATTTAATGCAATAGGCACAATAACATAAAAAGGCTGAGACAGACATTATGACATACGATGAATCACAAATATTCAGCTATTCAAAATAAGTTACAAGTAACTCCTATTTAATAATTTTAGTTTTAAAGTTTGGCCACTTCAGTTTTTTTTTCAGTCTTATACAAACACAAGAGAATACCAACACATAATATACTCTCTCCTAGGAAAAATATCACAGGAAAAAAAAAATACAAGTGTTACCAAGTATTTATCGGTATGTTAAATTTAAAAATTTATCCTTTGTTAGTATTTCTAGCTATTATTTACTTGATCCATATGAATAATGTTGATACACCTGAGTCCAAGGCATCTCTAGCAGCAACTTTTATATCACATTTGTGCTTTTAATAACGGATAAGTAATAGAATTCAAATTAACTTCTGATCTCAAAACACCTTGCGAATGAAAATCTAACTTAGAGAAAAACTGAGATAGTTGTAATGTGTGAAATGCCTCAAAAAAGTTCTTGGACACTGCCAATAAAAACATTAAGCTATAAAATTATAGCATATAATCTACTCAACTGAAAATGTATTAAATGGCATAAAGTCTGAAACTGTCTCAAGACAGTAAAACTCCTATTAACTTCAAAGTTTATAAGAACCGAGGAACTTCACCATCCAAAAGTGTTCAGGCATTTGACACTCACCTGAACAGAAAAAGAATACAGGTTAGTATTAGAGATTTGCATGAAACCTAGGTTGGGGAGGGGGCAACAAATATAAAGAAATTTGAGTGCTCTGAGAAAGTCTTCGTGCAGAACCAACATCATCTTCATTTAAAATACCAACCACAAAGAAATTAATTTTAAAAAAGAAAATTTTTAAACTCTAACTCTTATTTTACCAAGTATTAGCCTTAAATTGCATTACAATTACCCAACCTGCTCACTGACAATTTCAAGAATAATTAATACTGTCACATTATCCATGGTCTGTTCTGTTGGGCAAATCAATATATGGTTTGCTGTTAGAAAAAAAAGACTAAGTAAGTATTTAAAGTTTTCAATTTGGAAACTTGAATATGTGCAAATAAAATAGTACATTACATTTGCTTTAGCACACACTATCAAACTCTTTACTCATGATCTATTAATTAAACATTGCGCTGAAAATTGAACAAATTTACAGGATCTCTAAAACTGGGTTACCTGTATCTAAGAGCCTATAACTTGAGGACTGACAAATATTCAAATATACAGAGAAAAATAGAATTTTGAAGGAAAGACCTAAAAAGGAAAAAGTTCTCTCTCTTCAGCAGGCTTAAGTCACTGTCTAAAGAAAACCAAAAACTAATATGAAAAAGACTGTTAAGTACACACATGCCGAGATCTTAACAACCACAAAGAAAGTGAAATATACACACGTTTCAAGTTGAGTAGCTTCATACATTCTTTATGAACAACTTGACTTCAATTTCAACTCTCAAAGGAAAACGAACAGAGAAGATGAAGAAAAAAAAAAACTCTTTAGAAGTACCATAACTGTCACAAATAACACTGTAAACAGTTCTCACAAAGCTTCCTTCTGTCCTTTCCCTGTTTGTAACACACAAAGTCTCATAACCACAATGAAAATTGTTAACACTCCACTGTGGGGAAGGAGGTTCATCAGAGTGAAATGGAACCTCACTAGTACCCCTCCCATCTCCACACGAAGGATAAAGCACTGTCAATAACTACTAACCAAGTATCACAGATGCCCTGCATCCGGTTTAAATCTCACACTCACACACAAACACGCCAAAAGAGAAAGAGAGAGGAGAGAGACTTTAAAAAAAAAAAAAAAGATCTTCTTCCCAGTGCAGCAAAGAACCCAGCCAAGAAGCCCCTGGTTCCAGTGTGTGTGCAAGGGGTGTGGGGGTAAAAGAAAGGGGGGAGGGAAGAGTGCTGAAAGGATATTAAGACTGTTTGCAGCACAAAGAAAACACAGTTTTAAAAGAAAAAAGAAAACCATGCAGCTGATGAGGATGGTTAAAGAGCAGCTCATTTAAGCACAAGGCAAAGAGGGGCAAAAATGAAGGGAACAGGCGGTGAGAAAAGTTCACCGTTGTATAAGGATAAAAACAACAAAACCCGTAACAAGGCCCCACAAGTGAACAACAACAACAAAACACCACCTCTTGGGTCCCCCCTTGCACACTGTTGTCTATTTCGGTTTGGAAAGAAGCAGGAACCAAGCAGCTTTGAAAAACAAGAAAATTAAAGAAAGAAAGGGAAAAAAGAACCCTTCTCTCTTCACCTGGCCCTCCTCCTCAGCCCCAGACCTAGGGGAGAGCTCCACCGTCCGCAGCGCAGAACTGTGGCTCCCTCTCCCGCTCCGCTCGCAGCCCCCCGAGCTCCCGCTCCATCCCTGAAGCGCGGCCGCGGAGGGCCAGGGCCGGCGGGCGGGCGGCGCGGCGCCCACACCCCCGACCCAGCCGCGGCGCGCACGGTCCATTGTAAACAAGCCCGGGGGACCGAGCCCCTCGGCAGCGGCGCCGCAGCTGCAGCCCCGGTGTCAGAAGTGAGACCCCCGCACAGCCACACTCGGCTCGCACACACACGGACACACACACGCACGGACACAAGCGTTCACACGCATCCACACGCTCCCACACACATGTAGAGACCGAAGAATATTCACCTTGGCTGTGGATTATTGTGGTGTTGTTGGTGGGTGATGGAGATGGTGGTGGTGGGGAGGAGGAAGAGGAGGAGGAGGAGGAGGAGGAGGAGAGGAGTAGTTGTTGTTGATGGGTAACAGTCGCCAGGACTACGGTGACTATGGCGCTTGATTCACAAGGCAACGGTTGCTATAACTCACAAAAGAGAGAGAGAGGGAGAAGAGAGAGGGAGCGAGAGGGAGAGGGAGACACTCGCACGGGGAGGGGTGGGGGAGGGAAGAGAGGAGGAGGCGGGCCGGCTAGCAGCCGGAAGGGGCGGGCTCAGTTCCGTGACGGACAACCCCCGAACCGAGTTACCGGGGGGAGCGAGGGCAGCTTTCCCAGAAAGGATTCCAAAGAGATGCGCCAGCTTTGGCAGGGGCTGAGATTACCCCTAGATTCCCCTCGGAGGTACACTACCACACGCCCTGGCGAGGCTGGAGGACGAATTTAGGGCCGTGGCGCGAGGGATACTTTCTGTGAAACGAGAGCTACCAGTCGCAGCAGCCTGCATTGTGCCAAGAACCCTCAGAGCGGGAGACGGTAACGGCTAACCCAGGAGAGGGGCAGTTGAGGACGATTCCAGACACCTTGTGAGACAACCAGCTACAGCTAGGGAAGAATCCGCTTTGAAGAGAGACCCCGCCCCCCATATAAACCTCATTTCCGGGGCGGGGCGGGCGTAGGCTCCCGGATGTGCCGCCGCTAGCTAGCTCTTTTTTCCCCTCACTGTTTCGTTAGCCGCCCCTCCCGCCTCTGAGGCGCCGGCTGTATTCCCGGTAGCGGTCGCCTGCTGACTTCTAGCATGCCGGGGCGGTGGGGATGGCGCTTGATTGGAGGGTCCACGCCGCCCTCGCGCTCGTGCTTTCCGCATTCCGGCCCGCTCCCGCCTCCCGAGGCCACGACTCGGAGGAGCGCGGGCGGCGGGCTGTGAGCGAGCTGCCTCCGCCGCCATTTTAGAGCGGGCGAACGCGGGGCGCGCGTGGGCTGCGCGCCGGCCTCCCGCCTTCCAGCCGCGGCGTGGCGCGCACCGGGAAGGTCCAAGCTCTTCCGGCCCTCAGGAGCGAAGAGGCGAGGTTTTGACTCCCTCCCTACCTACAGGGCGGAGAGTAAGCTCTACTAAGGAACAAGAAAGCGATCTCTCCGGAACGCGAAAACGCATGGCGGCCCCCCTCCGGGAACGGCGGTGGGAGGTGGGGTAACCTACTCTGTTCCTAGAGCCCCGTTATCTTCAGCCCTCTTAAGTGCTCGTCCCTTTTTGAAGCTGACCAAACCAGGATTTGAACTCATCCCCTTGTCTTACTACTTGCCTCGTCCCGGTCGCCGGTTCCCTAACAACCTGCTGTCCTGAGGGTCTTCCTCCTTCCGGGTGTTTTAGAGATAGACGAATGGCTTCCCTTGGTGATGGATATTGTTAGCACACAACTGTCTCGAACCCCCATTGGTATCGAATTAGCCTCTAACGCCACGGGGTTCAAACATATTCCCCCAATTCCCAGCAGACAAGAATCCTGCAGAAATAGGCCCTCAGGCCCTGCCAATACACCAAACCAACACAGGCAGCTAAGCTGCTTATCCAGGACAATAACTTGGATATTCGAGCATTAGGAAGTCAGTTCTCTTGAGGCTTAATTTTTGCACCTGCAGAATACGGGTTTGGGGCCTGCTAAAATAATAGCTACCGTTTCCGAAGTTTTATTCTGCCCCAGACGTTATGCTTAGTGTTTTACATGCATTAACTCATTTAATCCTCGCAACACCACTATCAGGTACATAATACTCATTTTGGAGAAGGTACAGTCTTAACTAAAAGTCAGTGGTTTATTTTACAGTTTTGCACCATGGAGTGTTAGATAAAGAGTATTTTATGAATCAGCTGAACAATAGATTCAAGAAAGTAATGTTGCCTTTGGTAATCTAATGAGTTACAGAGTTTCTTAAAATGTGTTACAATCTAATAGTGAACAGGATTGAACACAGTGCTAAAACGAAAAGGTTCATGACCCACTGTGGTGGTAGGCCCTTCCAATCTGAGACAGATGACACGGTGACCAACACCAGTTAAACTCTTCATATTTAGAATAATAGTTTCGATGTACACGTAGGAAATAAAGTATGCATTCCAGCTATATGAAAACTGGTAGTCATTATGAATATTCATTTCATTACATTTACAGCTAAATTCTCTCTATTCCTGTAATGGTGAGCGTTGCTGTTTGCTCACACTACACAGCTCTGGATAGCTTTTTTAGTTCTATTATAGTTTGCCCATCCCTTCCCTCACTGTCAGCTGTTGCTTCTTACTGCTGTTAACATAATTTCATTATCCTCCCCACCCTTTTAATTTACTGATTATAATCTGCAGACAAGAAAACCACATAATGAAGCTTGTGCAAAACTATCTCAAGAGTACTTTGAGGAACTCTGCTTTAGGAAAAGTATGTGACCTTTGTGTGAGGACTTTGTAACATCAGTTTAAGCTGCATAGAGTTTTTTTTTTTTTTTAACCTACATCCTCATTAGGCCTTTTCCTGAGTTATACATAAACATTTTAAGTGAGTTCTTTTAAAGTTAGCATATAGAATATTTCTCCCTGTTTTAGAATAATTGATAGTTCTAATCATAAAAGATTCAGTTCAGTTCAGTGGCTCAGTTGTGTCCCACTCTTTGCGACCCCATGAATCGCAGCAGGCCAGGCCTCCCTGTCCATCACCAACTCCCAGAGTTCACTCAAACTCACATCCATCGAGTAGGTGATGCCATCCAGTAATCTCATCCTCTGTCGTCCCCTTCTCCTCCTGCCCCCAATCCCTCCCAGCATCGGAGTCTTTTCCAATGAGTCAACTCTTCGCATGAAGTGGCCAAAGGAATGGAGTTTCAGCTTCAGGACTGATCTCCTTTAGAATGGACAGGTTGGATCTCCTTGCAGTCCAAGGGACTCTCAAGAGTCTTCTCCAACACCACAGTTCAAAAGCATCAATTCTTTGGCCCTCAGCTTTCTTCACAGTCCAACTCTCACATCCATACATGACCACAGGAAAAACCATAGCCTTGACTAGATGGACCTTAGTCGACAAAGTAATATCTCTGCTTTTCAATATGCTATCTAGGTTGGTCGTAACTTTCCTTCCAAGGAGTAAGCGTCTTTTAATTTCATGGCTGTGATCACCATCTGCAGTGATTTTGGAGCCCAAAAAAATAAAGTCTGACACTGTTTCCCCATTAATTTCCCATGAAGTGGTGGGACCAGATGCCATGATCTTCGTTTTCTGAATGTTGAGCTTTAAGCCAACTTTTTCACTCTCCTCTTTCACTTTCATCAAGAGGCTTTTTAGTTCCTCATCACTTTCTGCCATAAGGGTGGTGTCATCTGCATATCTGAGGTTATTGAAAGTTCTCCCGGCAATCTTGATTCCAGCTTGTGCTTCTTCCAGCCCAGCGTTTCTCATGATGTACTCTGCATCAAGTTAAATAAGCAGGGTGACAATATACAGCCTTGACGTACTCCTTTTCCTATTTGGAACCAGTCTGTAACATGAATTTTTCAGTGTTACCACCAGACAACCAATTCAAGCTATAGATTTGGAAACATGCTGGGTTATAAATGCATGTTTTGTTATGTAATAGTTATGATAGGTCAGAAATCCCTTTGCCTATATTCATTTCTCCATTGTGGTCATTTATAAGCTTATATAGCTACATCTTTACATATGTTACACATATATTTAAAAAATAATTTGTTACACCACAGAAAATACCCAGCCATGTGTCCAACATTTATCACCTGTAACAGGGTTATACACACTGGATTGAAAAAGTACCTAAACAAAAAATACTTAACATTCTTTGACAAATTCAATAAACTGCCAATACAGTAGTTATTTGTTGAGTATCAAAAATGGGCTAGATATGGCTCCTCTCTGTAAAATTTGCAAATTCAATATCTGTGAATTTAGAATACTGTGTCCTTTGATCTTGGATTGTTTTTGCAGTCAGCTTGGAGTGAATGGCAGAGACATCGATTAACACATTTGTATCTGAATCACTTGAAAAACAGGAAGCCCTGATTATGTGTGGATTATTAAAAAGCATCACTACGAACAAAGCTAGTGGAGGTGATGGAATTCCAGCTGAGCTATTTCAAATGCTGAAAGATGATGCTGTGAAAGTGCAGCACTCAATATGCCAGCAAATTTGGAAAACTCAGCAGTGGCCACAGGACTGGAAAAGGTCCGTTTTCATTCCAATCCCAAAGAAAAGCAATGCCAAAGAATGTTCAGACTACTGCACAATTGCATTCATCTCACACGCTAGCAAAGTAATGCTCAAAATTCTCCAAGCCAGGTGTCAGCAATACATGAACTGTGAACTCCCTGATGTTCAAGCTGGTTTTAGAAAAGGCAGAAAAACCAGAGATCAAATTGCCAACATCTGCTGGATCATCGAAAAAGCAAGAGAGTTTCAGAAAAACATCTACTTCTGCTTTATGACTATGCCAAAGCCTTTCACTGTGTGGATCACAATAAACTGTGGAAAATTCTGAAAGAGATAGAAATACCAGACCACCTGACCTGCCTCTTGAGAAACCTATATGCAGGTCAGGAAGCAACAGTTAGAACTCGACATGGAACAACAGACTGGTTCCAAATAGGAAAAGGAGTACATCAAGGCTGTATATTGGCACCCTGCTTATTTAACTTGATGCAGAGTATATCATGAAAAACGCTTGGCTGGAAGAAGCACAAGATGGAATCAAGATTGCCGGGAGAACTATCAATAACCTCAGATATGCAGATGACACCACCCTTATGACAGAAAGTGAAGAGGAACTAAAGAGCCTCTTGATGAATGTGAAAGAGGAGAGTGAAAAAGTTGGCTTAAAGCTCAACATTCAGAAAACTAAGATCATGGCATCCAGTCCCATCACTTCATGGGAAATTGATGGGGAAACAGTGTCAGACTTTATTTTTTTGGGCTCCAGAATCACTGCAGATGGTGATTGCAGCCATGAAATTAAAGGACACTTACTCTTTGGAAGGAAAGTTATGCGAACCTAGACAGCCTATTCAAAAGCAGAGAGCACTTTGCCAACAAAGGTCCGTGTAGTCAAGGCTATGGTTTTTCCAGTGGTCATGTATGGATGTGAGACTTGGATGGTGAAGAAAGCTGAGTGCTGAAGAATTGATGCCTTTGAACTGTGGTGTTGGAGAAGACTCTTGAGAGTCCCTTGGACTGCAAGGAGTTCCAACCTGTCCATCCTAAAGGAGATCAGTCCTGGATCAGTTCATTGGAAGGACTGATGCTGAAGCTGAAACTCCAATACTTTGGCCAACTCATGCAAAGAGCTGACTCATTGGAAAAGACTCTGGTGCTGGGAGGATTGGAGGCAGGAAGAGAAGGAGATGACAGAGGTTGAGATGGCTGGATGGTATCACCGACTCGATGGACTTGAGTTTGGGTAAACTCCAGGATTTGGTGATGGACAGGGAGGCCTGGCATGCTGCAGTTCATGGGCTCTCAGAGTCAGACATGACCTAGTGACTGAACTGAACTAATATACTTTATAAATTACTTTAGTACATTCTCAAGGGTAAATTTCCTCTTCAATATTATCTATTAGGTTATTTCCTACTATTGATATCTACTGCCTAGTCAAGAATTAATAAGTTACTTCAACATTAATGCTTATAAAAGGAAAAACTACATACAAAGGACAAAATACTGATGATATGATAGATTTACTCCCAAAAATAGTATATATGAGAGTTTTAAAAGTTAATGGATTGGTCTGTGACAGCTTGCCAGTGAATTTGTGGTGAATCCTTTTATAAAGCAGAAATCATACCTGTTTAAAATGTTTCACTTTATTATAATATCTGATTTTCTTCAATTGAGAGACACTTATAGTCTTAGTTCTCTTAGGCAACTAAGGGAAATGAATGGTTCCATTTTAACCAGTTATTTATTGAGTATTTATGATATGCATATGGACTTCCCTGGTGGCTCAGGACCTAAAGTGTCTGCCTACAATGCGAGAGACCTGGGTTCAATCCCTGGGTCAGGAAGATCCCCTGGAGAAGGAAATGGCAACCCACTCCAGTATTCTTGCCTGGAAAACCCCATGGACAGAGGAGCCTGGTAGGCTATAGTCCATGCGGTCCCAAAGAGTCAGACTCAACTTCACTTTCACTAGATCTCAAGTTCTGTGGATATGCAATAATAATCAATAATGATATCAGGTGATAGAGGCCAAAACTAGAGTAAATAGAGTAATTCAAAACTATATAATTTGTCATTTTTCTCTGGAGCACTCCTAACTCTACCCATGCTCAACCAAAGTATATTTTGATTTTGAAAATACTGCATTTTTTTTTCTGATAGATTTGTCGTTCTAACTGTATTTTTAGGTAGTAGAAACCAACTGTTAACTCAGCCATCCTGAGATATGTCTGTTCTTATATATAATCTGGAATTAAATTTTCAGCCAAGTAGAGAACCTGCCTGCCAGTACAATAGATGTAAAGACATGGTTCAGTCCCTGGGTTAGGAAGATCCCCTGTAGGAGGGCATGGCAACCCACTCCAGTATTATTGCCTGGAGAATCCCATGGACAGAGGATCCTGGCTGGTTACAGTTTGTAAGGTTGCAAACAGTCAGATAAGACTGAAGCAGCTTAGCGTGCGCATGTGTGTACACACACACACACACAAACACACACACACCCCATTCATTTGTAAAAACAATTACCTGAGCAACAGAACATAATAGAATTTCATAAGTTGATTTTCTTTTTCAAGATCAAAGTATGTTTTGATATACACATGTAGCTTTTTTCACTTTAATTAATGCAGAATCTTATATAGTATTTGCAGCATTAAAAACAAAAATTGGAAACAACCTAAATAGCTATCAGTAGGAAGATGGGAAAACAAATTGTGATACATTTATGCAATGGAGTTCAGTCCAGTTCAGTCACTCAGTCGTGTCCCCATGAATCGCAGCACACCAGGCCTCCCTGTCCATCACCAACTCCCAGAGTTTACTCAAACTCATGTCCATCAAGCTGGTGGTGCCATCCAGCCATCTCATTCTCTGTCGTCCCCTTCTCCTCCTGCCCCCAATCCCTCCCAGCATCAGACTCTTCCAATGAGTCAACTCTTCGCATGAGGTGGCCAAAGTACTGGAGTTTCAGCTTCAGCATCAGTCCTTCCAATGAACACCCAGGACTGATCTCCTTTAGGATGGACTGGTTGGATCTCCTTGCAGTCCAAGGGACTCTCAAGAGTCGTCTCCAACACCACAGTTCAAAAGCATCAATTCTTCATCCCTCAGCTTTCTTCACCATTCAAGTCTCACATCCATACATGACCACTGGAAAAACCATAGCCTTGACTAGACACACCTTGTTGGCAAAGTAATGTCTGTGCTTTTGAATATGCTGTCTAGGTTCGTCATAACTTTCCTTCCAAAGAGTAAGTGTCCTTTAATTTCATGGCTGCAATCACCATCTGCAGTGATTCTGGAGCCCAAAAAAATAAAGTCTGACACTGTTTCCCCATCAATTTCCCATGAAGTGATGGGACTGGATGCCATGATCTTAGTTTTCTGAATGTTGAGCTTTAAGCCAACTTTTTCACTCTCCTCTTTCACATTCATCAAGAGGCTCTTTAGTTCACTTTCTGTCATAAGGGTGGTGTCATCTGCATATCTGAGGTTATTGATAGTTCTCCCGGCAATCTTGATTCCATCTTGTGCTTCTTCCAGCCAAGTGTTTCTCATGATATACTCTGCATCAAGTTAAATAAGCAGGGTGCCAATATACAGCCTTGATGTACTCCTTTTCCTATTTGGAACCAGTCTGTTGTTCCATGTCGAGTTCTAACTGTTGCTTCCTGACCTGCATATAGGTTTCTCAAGAGGCAGGTCAGGTGGTCTGGTATTTCTATCTCTTTCAGAATTTTCCACAGTTTATTGTGATCCACACAGTGAAAGGCTTTGGCATAGTCAATAAAGCAGAAACAGATGTTTTTTCTGAAACTCTCTTGCTTTTTCAATCATCCAGCAATGGAATACTACTGGGCAATTAAAAGGAACTGATGATACATGTGGGTGCATCTCAAAAACATGTTTAGCAAAAGAAGCCAGGTACAAAGGGTATATTCTGCATGAAACCATTTAGGTAAAGTCCCAAAACAGGATAAATTAGATATTTAGTGTTTCCCTATGATGCTGGGAAAAGGAGAAATTACTGGAAAGGAGTTTCAGGGAACTATCTTGTGTGATGGAAATGTTTAGTGCTTTCCAACTTGTAGCCACTAGCTAAAAAGTAAAATCTAATTGTAAATGAAAATGAAATAAAACTTAAAATCAGTTCTGTTGTCACAGTAGCTATATTTTAAGTGCTCCTTAGCCACATGTGGCTAGTGGCTACCAAATGGGACAGTACAAATACAGACCATTCCTATTGCAGATGTTCTAATAGAAAGTGCTATTCTAGGTCTTATTTTAGGTAGTAAAGCATTTTACAATTGTCAAAACTGTAATACAATGCATATTATATCATATATGCAGAATGTCAATAATACTTGCTCCCAGAAAACACAGAAATATTTATTGCTGTATTACATACCTAATTAACCACTTTTCCCTTAATATTTTTATTCAACAGTACCTAAATAACAGCTAGTAAAATTATCCTTGACAAATTTTCAAAACTGTTTAAGTGTAGCTAAATAGTAGATGATGTTGGTTTACTGCTCAAAGAAATGAGTTATGTCACTTCATAATCTTTCATACAACTAGAAACCAAACAAACTGCTTTTGAAGGCTTAAAGTCAAGTCTAAGTGATTAAAGAGGATTTTTTTGGATTCCCTATTGGAATCACAATAGTTTAAACATAGTGGAGATCATATAATCTTCTTCTGAGGTAGCATAGAAGTACTTCAGATATTTTGGTACTAACTTTATGACCAAGTAGAGAAAACGATGTAAACTCTCTAGGTAACAATAAAGACACAGGGCCTTTGGAGGTAGAAGGAAATGTTTGTAAACAGATTAAAATACTAGAATGATCTCAATTCTAAATTCTAATTTTCATGGATTTTCATAAATGGCACACCAGGTGAATTGATTCAAAATGCTAAAAACATATGTATATGTAATACTCTTCTGAAATTAGGAAATAATTTTGGTGTAGTAAATACTAAGTTAACAGGTATTTTACTAGCATGTATTAAGAATATTGTGAACCCCAAGTAGATTTTTACAAGACACAGAACTTGAACTGAATTAGAGATTAATTCTTATAACTTAATCAGCAACTAATGTCTGTAGTATATGTGGAAAAGTATTTTTGCTCAATTATTATCAAAAACCATTTATCAGAAATGATTTTATGATTCAAAGTCTTTAACTGCTAAAGACATTCTTAAGTTGACTCTCTCCTGTTACTTACCCCCACCCCCCACCCTTTACCCTTTAATGTAATGTAGCTGCTGCTGCTGCCAAGTCACTTCAGTCGGGTCCGACTCTGTGCGACCCCATAGACGGCAGCCCACCAGCCTCCCCAGTTCCTGGGATTCTCCAGGCAAGAACACTGGAGTGTGCTGCCACTTCCTTCTCCAATGCATGAAAGTGAAAAGTGAAAGTGAAGTCGCTCAGTTGTGTCCGACTCTTAGCAACCCCATGGACTGCAGCCTACCAGGCTCCTCTGTCCATGGGATTTTCCAGGCAAGAGTACTGGAGTGGGTTGCCATTACTTCTCCAAATGTAATGTAGAATATGGGGGAAAAAACTCCCAAGTTTCTGTAGGGCCATTATTCCTATGTCAAGTGCACTAAAAGTATCTTCCCACTGGTATATGTCATACATCTCACCTCCTCACCCCCAATATCACAATGCATTATAAAGCCTACCTTTAAATTGTTTTTGAATACTTATATCAACTGTTAAAAGATATGACTGGACTGTTTTCACTCATTTTTTACCAACTTACTTCAGTCACTAATATGAAAGAAAGATCACTGCATCAAATTACATGATTTGTCTCTTGATGCCTTTTTGTTTGAAAAGAGGGAATTTATGTGTGTGGAATATTTTCTAAAATTTTTGTTTTGCTTACTAATATTTTTATTTTGAGGGACAAGGAATATAAAAAATGCATATTGTAGCGTGAAACATTTAAAACACTTGCCTCCAAATACTGTTTGAAATTTTACTGACTACTTTCTTCATAAAAAGAGATTAAGGTCATTTTTAAGACTTTCATAGATCTGGCTTAATGTGAAAGTACTGATTATAGCTTGGTTTTGAAGTTCTTCAGTCCCACATCTTAAAATATACCATATATTACATAAACTAAATATAAATAAGAATTGAGTTTATAGATAGCATATTGTTAGGTTTTTAGACACCTAATTAAGTATTTGTTCATTTTGATTTGCAGCTTTCTTTTCATATTTCAACTTTTTTTTTCAGATCCCTAACATTTTCAGAAACTTACAGAAATATATAAAGTCCTGAACATAGTGCTCAATGAATAAAAGGTCCTAAGATATAGTAGCAAAACTGAATTTAACAAAATTTGACTTTGTTCTTCTTCCTGTAGGGGTGGGGATGTTAATTAACCAGAAAAATATAAAAATACACTAAGATAACAAAATTACAGTGAACCCATGGAGACTAGTTTCACAAAGATCTGAAAAAAAACTAATATAATCAGAAATTGAAAAATTATTTTCTGAGATGATGACTTATGAGCACTTGAACTCAGTACCCTAATTTGGCACTACAATCTTTACCTCATCATAAAATTACACATTATAAAAGAGATAATAAAGACAATTGGATTTACATTACAGGGATACCCTAATTGTAGCTTCAAATGTGTGACACATTAATTACAGAGTTCTTGTTAAATGTGATATCATTCTTCACCCAGAAGAAATAACCCTTAAAAAAGAATACTAATTTATCTTGAAAATTGATGAAAGACAAGAAATGTTAATGTGAATAATTTTAAAAGATATATAAGTCTATGACAAGGAATTTTTCATAGGTTTAAATGCATTTTTTGAAAGTGAGTATTTTTTTAAGATTAAATTCTTGCTCAAATCAAATCAAAAAGATAAGAAGTAAAATCACATAAAATAACCATGTTCAAGGAAGTACTGATGCAATGACCCAACAATGGAATACAAAGCACTGTGTTATTGGAAAAGCCAGCAAATATATCTGCTTCTAAAGGAACCAGCTACAGAGATGGCAGAGCTGAATGATGTGTAAATAAGTAAATCTAAAATGGAGATTTATCTCAATAATCATTGTCACTGCTGAGAGTAAACTAAGGAAATATCCAATAAAAGTAAGAGTAATTCTTAGAAGAATATTTTTGTTAACGTAGCTGTCTAATCAAACCATTACAAATTATTAGCATCTCTTGAAAAGCCACATTGCTATCTTCGGGAGTCATTTTCAGAAAAGAAATATCCTAAAAGTTTATTGTAGGATTCAAAAGGAATAATGCTTACCTGTCAGAAACAGGTTACCTGGAAGTTGTAACACTTGGGGAAAGTAAGTTGACAGGAACCTTTCTTAAATGTTCACAATCTTAATCTGATGTCAACTATAATGAAGCAGTATAAAGGTGACATCTGAATGCAGAGTTCCAAAGAATAGCAAGCAGAGATAAGAAAGCCTTCCTAAGTGCAAAGAAATAGAGGAAAACAGTAGAATGGGAAAGACTAGAGATCACTTCAAGAAAATTAGAGATACCAAAGGAACATTTCATACAAAGATGCGCACAATAAGGACAGAAACAATATGGACCTAACAGAAGCAGAAGATATTAAGAAGAGGTGGCAAGAATACACAGAAGAACTATACAAAAAAGATCTTCATGACCCAGATAATCACGATGGTGTGATCACTCACCTAGAGCCAGACATCCTGGAATGCGAAGTCAAGAGGGCCTTAGGAAGCATTGCTAAACATAGCTAGTGGAGGTGACGGAATTCCAGTTGAGCTATTTCAAATCCTAAAAGATGTTGCTGTGAAAGTGCTGCACTCAATATGCCAGCAAATTTGGAAAACTGAGCAGTGGCCATAGGACTAGAAAAGGTCAGTTTTCATTCCAATCCCAAAGAAAGGCAATGCCAAAGAACGTTCAGACTACTGCACAACTGCACTCATCTCACTCGCTACCAAAGTAATGCTCAGAATTCTCCAAGCTAGGCTTCAACAGTACATGAACTGAAAACTTCCAGATGCTTAAGCTGGATTTAGAAAAGGCAGAGGGAAAAAAAAAAAGAAAAGAAAGGCAGAGGAAACAAAGATCAAATTGCCAACATCCATTGGAACATACAAAAACTAAGATAATTCCATAAAAACATCTACTGCTTTATTGACTATCCCAAAGTCTTTGACTGTGTGGATCACAACAAACTGGAAAATTCTTAAAGACACGGAAATACTGCACCACCTGACTTGCCTCTTGAGAAATCTGTATGCCAGTCAAGAAGCAACAGTTAGAATCAGACATGAAACAACAGACTAGTTCCAAATTGGGAAAGGAGTACATCAAGGCTGTATATTTAATTTATTTAATTATTTAATTTATATGCAAAGTATATCATGTGAAATGTCAGGCTAGATGACTCACAAGCTGGAATCAAGATTGCCAGGAGAAATATCAACAACTCAGATGATACCACCCTAATGGCAGAAAGTGAAGAGGAACTAAAGAGTCTTTTGATGGTGAAAGAGGAGGGTGGGAAACACTGGTTTAAAACACAACATTCAAAAAACGAAGATCATGGCATACAGTCCCATCACTTCATGGCAAATAGATGAGGACAAAATGGAAACAGTGATAGACTGTATTTTCTTGGGCTCCAAAATCACTATGGATGGTGACTACAGCCACAAAATTAAAAGATGCTTGCTCCTTGGAAGAAAAGCTATGACAAATCTACCCAGCATATTAAAAAGCAGACACATCACCTTACCAACAAAGGTCCATGCAATCAAAGTTATGTTTTTTCCCAGTAATCATGTACAAATGTGAGAACTGAACCATAAAGAAGGCTGAGTGATGAAGAATTGATGCTTTTAAACTGTGGTGGTAGAGAAGACTCTACCTTGGACTGCAAGGAGATCAAATCATTCAATCCTAAAGGACATTAGTCCTGAATATTCATTGGAAGGACTGATGCTGAAGCTGAAGCTTCAATACTTTGGCCACCTGCTGGGAAGAGTCAACTCTTTGGAAAAGGCCCTGATGCTGGGAAAGAATAAAGGCAGAAGGAAAAGAGGATGACAGAGGATGAGATGGTTGGATGGCATCACTGACTCAATGGACACGGATTTGAGCAAACTCTGGGACTTGGTAAAGGACAGGGAAGCCTGGCATGCTGTAGTCCATGGGGTCAGTAAGAGTGGTATATGATTTAGTGACTGAGCAACAACAATAAAGGTTGGAGAAGGAGAAAATGTAATCAGAAAATTTAATCAATTGAGATATTGTTATACAATTAAGCATTGTTTTGTGGGTTGCTTTGCTCTGCTTGCTTTTTCATTTGCATAGAATTAACCAACTAAAAACCATGAGGAAAGTAATAGTCTTAGATAAAATATAATTAAGATTTGGATTAAGGCTATAACTAGAAATAGTGAGAAGACATAGCCTAAAAACTAGTAGAAAGGAAATATTGACAATAGTTGTAAATTACTGAGCATGTCTAATGTTGTAAATCAACTATACCTTAATAAGAAAATAATTAATGTTAAATCTGAAAACTTTTAAATTCATTGACAACAAATAAATAGATAAAATAATTAAAAAAGAAAATAACTGGAGACGAAAAATAACCTATTCCCAGAGAATTTTTGAGGATCTGCTATATGTTTTCTAGGCACTTTTGTGGGGGTGGGAGAGGTAGCAAACAAGGAAAAGAGGAAAATGCAGTTCCTCCCTGTGCTAAACATCCTCTATGTGTTTCTCCAGACTCACTCTCTACTCTTCTCCACTCTTCATTCTAGGTGGCTGACCTTCCCAGACCACATGACTGCATGCCTATGCTCTCTGGGGGCTGGTTGGTTTCTGTCAGCGGTAACACTGATAGGAGATTGGAGGCAGAGAGGGAGAAGCATTGGGTCAGGACACTTATACCATTTTCCCTTCCTGCAAAGTTGCTTCAAGATACACCTGCATCCCTTCACTGAATACTCTTAGAAAGGCTCCTTCCCTTCCTACCCTAGGGTTTCCAGGTGGTAACAGCTTCATTCCTCTTTAGGTTAATGCACCATCCTTTTTGGTCCTCCAACACCCACATCACAGTAAATAGGCCTTTTGTTCTTTAAATCTCCTTGAATTGACTTCTTTTTAGTGTCATCTGTTTCCTTTTGGGATTTTGATGATGCCAAATAAAACAACAGACTATGTACAACTTTGCTAGGGCTGCCATAACAATGCCCCTCAGATTGCATGGCTTAAACTACAGGAATTTAGATTCTTGAATTCCAGGCTAGAAGTTCAAGATCAAGGCATTGATAGACCTGATTACTTCTGAGGTCTCTCTGCTTGGCTTGCAGATATACATCTTCCTGTGTCTTCACAAGGTCTTTTCAACATATGTGTTTATGTCCTAATCTTGTCTTTTTAAGATGACACCAGTCATACTGGATTAGGGCCAACCCTAATGAACCAGTTTTAACTACGTTACCTCCTTAAAGTGTCCAAATACAGTCACATCCTGAGGTAGTGGGAGTTGGAATGTCAACATATGAATTTGGGGGAGGGGGGACATAACCTACTTTATAACAGACTAGTTGAGAAAGAAAAAGAGAGTAAGTTAGGAAATAATATCTCAAGATTATGACAACAGATTTTTTTCGACTTATGGTGGGGTTAAACCCCAATAAAGCTATTGTAAACTGAAATGCATTTCAACCTACTGGACATCATATCTTAGTCTAGCCTAAGGTAAACATGCTCAGAAAACAAAGCCTACATTTTGGCAAAATTATCTAACACCTGTTTTATAATATGTTGGATATTTCTTTGTATATCAAAATGCTTTTAATATAGCCAACCTACTTAACATCATAGCTTGGTCTAGTGTAAGTTAAACACACTCAGAACACAAAGCCTACATTTTGGCAAAATCATTTAAAACAAAATCATCTAACCCTTATTTTATAATGATGTGTTGGATATCTTATAATTAATTGAATACTGTACTAAGTGAAAAACAGAATGGCTGTCTGAATACAGGATGGTTGCAAGTATATTGGCTGTTTACTGATCCTGTGGGAGCTTCAATTTGCTGCCACTTCTCAGCATCACAAGAAACTATTAGTAGTATTGCTTATCAGTAGCCTGGAGAAAAGATCAAATTTGGAAGTATGGTTGCTTTTGAATCCATATCACTTTTACCCCATCATAAAGTCAAACCATCCCAAGTTGGGGACAGTCTGTATAGTATGAATATAAGACAATGACAGTATTACACTTATCCTGAGCAGCATATTAGAAGGGGGCAATGAGAAAAATTTTAAATGAGCAGTTGTATAAATGTGCAAACCTCAGTGGCAGATTGAAGTGAAAAGGCATCTACAGAAGAAATCACGTGAGTTAGAACTATTAGGTCTGGAGACTGAATTGGGAGTCCTTTCAGTAACCAAATAAAAATTATAGCTAAAATTTATAATTTATAGACACTCTGACAGAGTTTGGAGAAGGAAATGGCAACCCACTCCAGTGTTCTTGCCTGGAGAATCCCAGGGACGGGGGCAGCCTGGTGGGCTGCCGTCTATGGGGTCACACAGAGTCGAACACGACTGAAGCGACTTAGCAGCTGACAGAGATTAGTTGTTATGCTTATCTATGATAACATGATTATTCCTGTTTTTGCCAGAACTTTTCCACAAACTGAAATTTTCAGACTTCCTTTTCTGGTCTCACTTAAAGACAGATGGAGAACTGTGACTAAGCTCTGGTCAGTGAGTTACATTCATATTCACGGGGCCACCACTAAGAAATCTTCCTGATGTGTCTTTGGTCCTTTTATCCTTTCATCCCCTTCTCTCTCTCTTTTTTTTTTCCTTTTTAGTTATCCACTTAACTTTTTTCTCTTTTTTTCCTGTTTATTTATTTTACTTTACAATATTGTACTGATTTTACCATACATTGACTTGAATCCGCCATGGGTGTACATATGTTCCCAATCCTGAACCCCCTTCCCACCTCCCTCCCCATACCATCCCTCTGGGTCATCCCAGTGCACCAGCCTTGAGCACCCTGTATCATGCATTGAATCTGGACTGGCGATTCATTTCACATATAATTTACATGTTTCAATGCCCTTCTCCCATATCATCACACCCTTACTCTCGCCCACAGAGTCCAAAATACTGATCAATACATCTCTGTCTCTTTTGCTATCTCGCATACAGGGTTATTGTTACCATCTTTCTAAATTCCATATATATGCGTTAGTATACTGTATTGGTGTTTTTCTTTCTGGCTTACTTCACTCTGTATAATCGGCTCCAGTTTCATCCACCTCATTAGAACTGATTCAAATGTATTCTTTTTAATGGCCAAGTAATATTCCATTGTGTATATGTACCACAGCTTTCTTATCCATTCATCTGCTGATGGACATCTAGGTTGCTTCCATGTCCTGGCTATTATAAACAGTGCTGTGATGAACATTGGGGTACATGTGTCTCTTTCAATTCTGGTTTCCTCAGTGTGTATGCCCAGAAGTGGGATTGCTGGGTCATATGGCAGTTCTATTTCCACTTTTTTAAGGAATTTCCACACTGTTCTCCATAGTGGCTGTACTGGTTTGCATTCCCACCGACAGTGTAAGAGGGTTCCCTTTTCTTCACACCCTCTCCAGCATTTATTGCTTGTAGACTTTTGGATAGCAGCCATTCTGACTGGTGTGAAATGGTACCTCATTGTGGTCTTAATTTGCATTTCTCTGAAAATGAGTGATGTTGAGCATCTTTTCATGTGTTAGCCATCTGTATGTCTTCTTTGGAGTATTGTCTGTTTAGTTCTTTGGCCCACTTTTTGATTGGGTCTTTTATTTTTCTGGAATTGAGCTGCAGGAGGTGCTTGTATATTTTTGAGATTAATTCTTTGTCCATTGCTTCATTTGCTATTATTTTCTCCAATTCTGAAGGCTGTCTTTTCACCTTGCTTATAGTTTCCTTTGTTGTACAGAAGCTTTTAACTTTAATTAGGTCCCATTTATTTACTTTTGCTTTTATTTCCAATATTCTGGGAGGTGGGTCATAGAGGATCCTGCGGTGGTTTATGTCGGAGAGTGTTTTGCCTATGTTTTCTTCTAGGAGTTTAATAGTTTCTGGTCTTATGTTTAGATCTTTAATCCATTTTGAGTTTATTTTTGTGTATGGTATTAGAAAGTGCTCTAGTTTCATTCTTTTACAAGTGGTTGACCACTTTTCCCAGCACCACTTGTTAAAGAGATTGTCTTTTCTCCATTGTATATTCTTGCCTCCTTTGTCACAGATAAGGTGTCCATAGGTACATGGATTTATCTCTGGGCTTTCTATTTTGTTCCATTGATCTATATTTCTGTCTTTGTGCCAGTACCATACTGTCTTGATGACTCTGGCTTTGTAGTAGAGCCTGAAGTCAGGCAGGTTGATTCCTCCAGTTCCATTCTTCTTTCTCAAGATTGCTTTGGCTAGTTGAGGTTTTTTTGTATTTCCACACAAATTGTGAAATTATTTGTTCTACTTCTCTGAAAAATACCATTGGTAGCTTGATAGGGATTGCACTCAATCTGTAGATTGCTTTGGGTAGTATACTCATTTTCACTATATTGATTCTTCCAATCCATGAACATGGTATATTTCTCCATCTATTAGTGTCCTCTTTGATTTCTTTCACCAGTGTTTTATAGTTTTCTATATACAGATCTTTTGTTTCTTTAGGTAGATATATTCCTAAATATTTTATTCTTTTCATTGCAATGGTGAATGGAATTGTTTCCTTACTTTCTCTTTCTATTTTCTCATTGTTAGTGTATAGGAATGCAAGGGATTTCTGTGTGTTAATATTATATCCTGCAACTTTACTATATTCATAGATTAGCTCTAGTAATTTTCTGGTGCAGTCTTTAGGGTTTTCTATGTAGAGGATCATGTCATCTGCAAACAGTGAGAGATTTACTTCTTCTTTTCCAATTTGGATTACTTTTATTTCTTTTTCTGCTCTGATTGCTGTGGCCAAAACTTCCTAAACTATATTGAATAGTAATGGTGAGAGTGGGCACCCTTGTCTTGTTCCTGACTTTAGGGGAAATACTTTCAATCTTTCACCATTGAGGATAATGTTTGCTGAGGGCTTGTCATATATGGCTTTTATTATGTTGAGGTATGTTCCTTCTATTCCTGCTTTCTGGAGGGTTTTTATCATAAATGGATGTTGAATTTTGTCAAAGGCTTTCTCTGCATCTATTGAAATAATCATATGGTTTTTATTCTTCAATTTGTTAATGTGGTCATCCCCTTCTCTATTCCGCTGCTTAGAACAAGGATGCCACAAAGTGGGACCAAGGCAAACACACAGGGCAACAGAACAGGGGACTAGGTCCCTAGTGATTGTGAGGCTCCTATCCTGCCCAGCACTATCTATGTTTACCTGAGAAAAGAATCAGCCAGCTTGTTTCACAGCTGAAACAAATACTAATTAATACAAGCATTTTCTATGTGCCAGGTACTCTTCACAGTTTTTTATCTGTAAGTATTTAATGCTGTAACAATTCTATATTTAGGTGCTATCATTATCTTCCATAAAGAAATAGGCACATATTAAATAATATATTTAATTAAATTTAATTTAATATTTAATTAAATATTAATATTAAATATATTAAATAATTTTCCCTAAACAACACACCATGTAGAGTGTAGGGATTAACCAGACTAAGAGAATCTGACTCCAGAGTCTGCTCTCTTAATCACTATGTCAAGTGGCCTCCTTCTAGTTTCTGGTCTGACGCCAAATCATCCGTTATATGGGGAATGGGGTTGCTTTTGAAAGCTACAGCCTAAAGAAGAAAATCTTACTTGAATTTGGAACAATGTTACACAGTCTATCAAGGGAGGGAAAGCAGATGAAATGGAAAATTTCTGGTGAAGATTTCTACATGCCCATAATCTTATTTTCATTGCTTATTTTAGCCCTGAATTTGCTACAGCTTTGGTTACAACATGTCTCTTTATAAACTTAATTTTCAAAAAGGTTTTTACTATTAGAGACTCTTGTAAAGCTCTGTAAATCTAAAATGACTGGATACTTCTTGCCACAGGGCAAGAAGGTGTTTTATACGTACGCCACAGAAGGGCTTCCCCTTGGCCATTTTTGGCCAGAGTCCTTCGCAGAACGCCAGCTGGGTTAATCTCTTTGGTGCAATCCAGGGGCAACTTCTGTGTTTAATTGTCAGATTTCTCTTGAGAAAGACTCAGCTCTGTCAGGAGTCAATCCTTATGGTCGCAGTCTCTGATGTACTCCCTCTAGCAGCAGGAGAGCTTTAAGATGGTTACTGGGCTTTGTTAAGCCCTCTCTTAGATTGTAGAGAAAGGATTTTAAGGGCATCTTGGTTTTTTTTTTTTTTTTTTTTAATGTTTGGAAAGAGGAAAAACTGGACCAGTGGATATTGTTCTATTCCCTTCCCATCTGGCTACATAAAAGGCTTCAGAAAGGCCAATGGATCTACTTAGAGGATATTAATGCACAATAATTCTGCAAAGAAATAAGGCATAAATAAGGAATCCATTTATCCACTTGCAGTAAGAAGTTCTGAAGGCAGAAAC
Source organism: Budorcas taxicolor (assembly GCF_023091745.1). NCBI lineage: Eukaryota > Metazoa > Chordata > Mammalia > Artiodactyla > Bovidae > Budorcas > Budorcas taxicolor. The sequence continues at coordinate 44,004,403 of NC_068917.1, read as the reverse complement.
ACAGAAGGCGAAGGAGCTCTAATGTCTCACACAATTTGCTTTCAGGCTATTAACAGTACTGATCCTTAAGAACAGCTTTTTGGGGATGGGATTTTGAAATGCATCTACCCCTATATTTACTGCGGTTTTTAGAGATTAAAGTTACTCCTTGTAACCAATTTTTCCAGCTGACAAAGACATTTGAAAAGCACATTTATAATCAGTATTACACCATCTTGGGGTAGAAGTAAGTTTATATTACCTTTTGAAAACAGCTTTACTGAGTTTTAACTCACCCATATTAGAGAAAAATTCACCCATATTAGGTACACAGTTAGAAAAGTTTAAGCAAAGTATCCAGTCATTTGATTATCACCACAGTCAAGTTAATGAACACTTCTATCAACACCAAAAATTTCCCTATGGCTCTTTGCAGTCAGTCCTCTCCTTGCAAACCATCCCCTCCTCTGACTCCAGGAAAACTTTGATATACCCTTACTATTGTGTTTCCCTTTACTAGAATGTCATTTAAATGGAAAATGAAATATCAAAAATCTGAAGGGGGGTCTAGTTTCTTTAACTTGGCAGTATATTTTTGAGATTCATCCATCTTAATGTATATACCAGTTAATTCATTTATTTTTACTGCTGAGTAGTTTTCCTTTGAATGGATATACCACAGTTTGTTTTCTATGTTTTTTTTATTATAAATAATGCCATTATGAGCATTTGTATATAAGTGTTCTTGTGGACAGACATTTTCATTTTACTCCAGTAGATAGCCACATATGTAATTTCTGTCACATGTTAAGAGTATGTTTAACTTTGTAAGAAACTGCTGAGCTGCTTTCCTAAGTGGCTTTTTCATTGTGTATTACCATCAGAAACATATGAGAGTTCTAGGTGCTCTACATCTTCATCAACCTTTGTGGCATGGATTAAAATATCCTTTTACTTTTAGTTATTCCAACGGATGTGTAGTAATATCTCATTGTAGTTTTAATTTGTTATTTCCCTAACAACTGGTGGCTTGGCTGGTAAAGAATCCGCCTGCAATGTGAGAGACCTGGGTTTGATCCTTGGGTTGGGAAGAGCCCTTGAAGAAGGGAATTGGCTACCCACTCCAGTATTCTGGTCTGGAGAATTCCATGGACTGTATAGTCCATGGGGTGACAAAGTGTCAGACATGACTGAGCAACTTTCACTTCACTAACAACTAGTGATGGTGAGCATCTTTTCATGGGCTTACTGTCCATTCCTATACCTTCTTCTGTGAAATATCTGCTATACTTTGTCATATTTTGAGTTGTCTTCTTATTGAGTCATAAGTTCTTACATCCGCTGGATCATCGAGAAAGCAAGAGAGTTCAAGAAAAACATCTATTTCTGCTTTATTGACTATGCCAAAGCCTTTCACTGTGTGGGAAATAAAACTGTGGGAAATTCTGAAAGAGATGGGAATACCAGACCACCTGACCTGCCTCTTGAGAAACCTATATGCAGGTCAGGAAGCAACAGTTAGAACTCAACATGGAACAACAGACTGGTTCCAAATAGGAAAAGGAGTACGTCAAGGCTGTATATTGTCACCCTGCTTATTGAACTTCTATGCAGACTACATCATGAGAAACACTGGGCTAGAAGAAGCACAAGCTGGAATCAAGATTGCCAGGAGAAATATCAATAACCTCAGATATGCAGATGACACCACCCTTATGGCAGAAAGTGATGAGGAACTAAAAAGCCTCTTCATGAAAGTGGAAGAGGAGAGTGAAAAAGTTGGCTTAAAGCTCAACATTCAGAAAATGAAGATCATTGCATCTGGTCCCATCACTTCATGGGAAATAGATGGGGAAACAGTGTCAGACTTAATTTTTTGGGGCTCCAAAATCACTGCAGATGGTGACTGCAGCCATGAAATTAGAATACACTTACTCCTTGGAAGAAAAGTTATGACCAACCTAGATAGCATATTCAAAAGCAGAGACATTACTTTGCCAACAAAAGTGTGTCTAGTCAAGGCTATGGTTTTTCCTGTGGTCATGTATGGATGTGAGAGTTGGACTGTGAAGAAAGCTGAGCGCTGAAGAACTGATGCTTTTGAACTGTGGTGTTGGAGAAGACTCTTCAGAGTCCCTTGGACTGCAAGGAGATCCAACCAGTCCATTCTAAAGGAGATCAGCCCTGGGATTTCTTTGGAAGGACTGATGCTAAAGCTGAAACTAACTCCAGTACTTTGGCCACCTGATGCGAAGAGCTAACTCATTGGAAAAGACCCTGATGCTGGGAGGGATTGGGGGCAGGAGGAGAAGGGGATGACAGAGGATGAGATGGCTGGATGGCATCACGGACTCAATGGACGTGAATCTGAGTGAACTCCGGGAGATGGTGATGGACAGGGAGGCCTGGCGTGCTGCGATTCATGGGGTCACAAAGAGTCGGACACAGCTAAGTGACTGAACTGAACTAAACAGAGTTTGGATATAAGTCTTTTGTCAGGTACATATTTTGCAAGTATTTCTCCCAACACGTGGCTTCCTTTTCATTTCCTTTAAAGCATCTTTCAAAGAGCAAAAGATTTTAATTTTGATGAAATCTATTAGGTTATCAATAGTTTATTTTATGGTTTGTTCCTTTTCTGTTTTATCTAAGAAATCTTTGCCTAACCCAAGGTCATTAGATTTTTCTCCTCTATATTCTTAACAAAGATTTATTACTTTAGCTCTTCACATTTTATTATTTGAGATCTTAAGTTTAGGTCTGTGAATCATTTTGAATTAAATTTTATGTGGGATGTGAGATAAGGACTGAATTCCACAGCTAACTATACAGATATCCAATTATTACAGTACCATTTGTTAAAAAAACCAAATTGCCCTTCTACCTTTGTCAAAAATCAGTTGTTTATACATGTATGGGTCTATCTGGGGATTCTCTAATCTGTTCCATTTGTATGTCTATCTCTACCCCATACCATCTTATCTATTTTCTGTAACTTCATACTAAAAATTTTAATTTACAAAAAAAAAAAAATCAGGTAGTATTAACCCTCCATTCCTGCTGTTCTTTTTCAAAGTTGTTTTGGATATTCTAGGTCTTTTGCCGTTCCATATGAATTTTAGTATCATCTTATCAATTTCTACAAAAAAGGGATTTGGATTGGTATTGTACTGAATCTATAGATCAATCTGGTGATGACTGAAATCTTAATAGTAGACAGTCTTCTGATCCATGACAAAGATAAATCTACTTTTATTTAAGTCTTAATTTCTCTTTGTAATGCTTTTTTTTTTAGTATATATAAGTCTTTCACATTTTTTGTCAGATGTATCCCTAAATATATAATTTTGATGCTATTGTAAATAAACTGTTTTAAAATTGCTTTTGTTCATTGCTAGTGTAGAGAAATGTGATTTTTTATATCGATCTTATATCCTGATACCTTGTAAAAACCACATATTAGTTCTAGTAGCTTTTTTATTGATTCCATCAGACTTTCTATGTAAACCACTATGTTGGCTGTGAATAAAGACAACTTTACTTTTATCTTTTCCAGAAGTAAAGGGGTTTCTTTCCTAATATCGTCCTCCCCACCAGGTCTCAGAGATAAGCTAACAATGTTTGGCTTTAGTTCCTCTAGTAATCACCTCATTTATGTGGAACTGTGGCTTGTATTTAAATAGTGTCTATAAATTGATATAGCCACTATGAAGAACAGTATGGCGATTCCTTTAAAAACTAGGAATACAATGACCATATGACTCCATAACTCCACTAATGGGCATATACCCCAAGGAAACCATAATTGAAAAAGAGACATGTACTCCAATGTTCATCACAGCACTATTTACAATAGCTAGTACATGGAAGCAACCTAGATGTCTAGCAGCAGATGAATCGATAAAGAAGTTGTGGTGTATATACACAATGGAGTATTACTCAGCCATAAAAAAGAATGGTTTTGAGTCGGTTCTAGTGAAGTAGATGAACCCAGAGCCTGTTATACAGAGTGAAGTAAAGCAGGAAGAGAAAAACAAATATTGTGTATTAACACATACATGGAATCTAGAAAAATGTTAGGGCAGGAATAGAGATGAGGACATAGAAAACAGATGTATGGACACAGCAGGGGAAGCAGAGGGTGGGACAAGTTGAGAGAGTAGCATTGACACATATCTATTACCATATGTAAAATAGATAGCTAAGGGGAAGTTGTATACACAGGGAGCTCAACTTGGTACTCAGTGACAACCTAGAGGGGTCGGATGGGGTGGGGGTGGGAGGGAGTTCAAGAGGAAGGGGATATATATATACTTATGGTTGACTCACAGTGTTCTGTGGCGGAAACCAATGCAACATTGTAAAGCAATTATCCTCCAATTAAAAATAAATTTTAAAAATAGTGTCTACTAACACTCTACAGTGAAAGATGAAAAAATGATTCTTTTTTTCCTTCCCTCATCCTGTTTTCTCCCTCTGATTCCCATTTTCAAGTTAACATTATACTTTCACATTGCCTATATTTATACAAATTATTTTCATTTCTGATCATATGATGGGTTAGGTAAGCTGAATAAACCTTTAGCAAACACCAAAAAATTCTGAGTGCAATATTTTAAAACAGCTGATTAAATGCATTGCTGAGCTAGCAAGAAAGTAAAGGAAATTCACAAAGATCTAGGAAGGAATGAAAGCCCAAATGAAAAACAGTTAAAATAGTGCTGAAGAGAAAAAAAAATCTACCATTCCTTAATAAACTAGAATTTCAATTTTAATGGTCTCTTGGAAACTGAACACAAAGACTTGGACCTCACGGGGTGAAAAGTTATAATCTGAAATCTCTTCACAAAGCCAAGACCTGAAAGCTGCACCTTCAGTGAAAATATGAATCAGGTAGAAGGAAATAAGTAGTCATGTAAGAGAGAAGGCAAAGAACATGTGGAAGATTATAACTCTTGAAAAAAAGAGTCCTGTACAAAATCCTTTCTGGCATCAATCAATGCCTCTTTAGCTTTTATTTATGTAATTATCATTTTCAATTATGATTGAGGCATAGTTTAATTTTAGTATCCTCTGTACTTTTCCATTCATTTTAGTCTCTGAATACTTCTTTTTCCTATGGTTATTGGATAATGAAGAATTTAGGAAGTGAGTAATACAGAAGGAAATGACAACCCACTCCAGTATCCTTGCCTGGAAAACCCCATGGACAGAGGAGCCTGGAGGGCTATAGTCCATAGGATCGTAAATAGTCAGACATGACTGAGTGACTGAGCCCAGTGAAGAGTAGCTCTCATTCTCAATGAGGACTCCACTCTGCTACCCCTCCAGGGCACTGATGGTTGTATAAATTAACACAATATCATTTTTTTCCCGAGTACTTGAGTAGGCCAACCTGAATTAATGATAAATCCAGACTTTTGGATAATGCTTGAAAAGATACACCTATTAATACTGCAAAAGGTAAATAAAGCACATGATTGCTGAACTTCTTGGAATGGTTCAAAAAGTTAATCCAATGACAATCAGGTCCTTTAGGATTCAATCATGCATTCAAAAATCACCAGACACTGATTTCTAGAACAGAAGAATCACTCATTTATAATAAAAGATATAAACCTAGTCTGAAAACAAGAGTCATCCTCATAAAGCACATCTCTTTCTGTATAAGCATTCAAAAATATGAATGTTCAAGAAGCCCAAACTTCTCTACCAATGGGTGTATCTACTTAAGAATACCACAAATGCTTTCAACAAAAAATATCCTAAATCTGACCTCACAGCTTTCATCCTAACATTTAATTTTTCATCCTGGATCCCATTTCTGGATGAATGGCCTCACTACACTTCCAGTTGCCTGAGCTAGAAATGAAGTAGTCATTCTAGACTCCTCTCTCTTATTTACTTCCCACAGCCAGTAAGTCACCAAGTCCAGGACATTTGCTCTCCATTATGTTTTTCACCAACCAACCAACCAATGTGTGTGTGCTCAGTCATGTCCGACTCTCTGCGATCCCATGGAGTGCAGCCCACCAGGCCCCTCTGTCCCTTGGATTCTCCAGGCAAGAATACTGAAGTGAGTTGCCATTTGCTATTCCAGGATATCTTCCTGACCCAGGGATTGAATCCAAGCCTCTTGCGTCTCCTCCATTGGCAGGCAAGTTTCCGTATCCACTGTGACACCTGGGAAGACATTCACTGCTATTCCTTTGTTCCCACTACTGGTGTTTACAACAGGTCCCATTTTTCTGGGTTTACCTGCACAGATACTTCCCGTGGGTTTTCCTTTACCTGATCTAGAAGTCGTTGCCAGAGTGATATTCTTAAAATAGAAATCTGATCATCTTTTCTCTATTTAAAGTTCTCTAGTGGTTCTTTGTAATTTGTAGGAAAATGTTCAGATTCTTAAACACGTGTAGCTCATTGTAACTTGGCACTGTCCTTTCTCTCTAAAAAATTGTTCGGTCATCCTCTGCATCTAGTGGTAAAGCATCAGAGGCAGGCCAGGTTGGGGAGTTTCCTGGAGAATGGCTGGAGTTCAGTAGTGAGGCACATTTATTTTACACTGTTAGGGTTCACAGAGACCAGGAGTTGTGACCTCTGAATTGCATAGTTCAGTCTGCAGTAAACAATCCAAATCCATGAGTTGTATTAAAAGCAGAAACCAGAGAAGGGAGCCAAATTGAATTCACAAACTAGGCTAAGAAAGAGTGAGGAGTGTTGGTAGGAAGGTACATTTGAAGGAATTCTTGAGGTGAAATCAAACATTTGTAACAAACTTTCAATGTTATTTTCATGTCAACTGTGAGGACATGCTGGGTTTGATGAAGGTAAATTAAAGTAGAATAGGTGTACACTACTTGCTGTTACCTAGAGATGCTACGCTATTTCATGTCTCTGTGTCTATCCCACCCCATTGCCTCCCTATGAAGCGCTGTCTCCCACTCCCCTGCCCTCTAACTCCTACTCATTCCACAGACCCATTTCAAGCACCATCTCTTCTGTAAATGCTACTAGTCAACATAAATTGAACATTTATAATCCACAGGCACTATACAAGATGCTTCAATACATAATCTCATTTAAATCTCACTAGGAAAAGTGCCTCTGCTTTCCACATGGTACAGATTAAGTTACTGATGTTGAGAGAGTTGAATCAATTTGCATAGGTCCTACAACAATTGACTTCCCAGGTGGCACACCTGGTGAAAAACCTGCCTGCCAATACAGGAGACTTAAGAGACACAGGTTCAATCCCTGGATGGGGAAGATCTCTTGGAGGAGGGCATGGTAACCTACTCCAGTATTATTGCCTGGGAAGTCCCATGGACCGAGGAGCCTGGCAGGCCACAGTCCATGGGGTTGCACATGACTGAAGTGACTTAACTCTCAGTACTACAACAATTAAATGTGAAGAGGGGAATTAAATCCAGGCAGTCCAATGCTAAATTCTGAGCTTGTTAACCACCACTGACCTTCACCAATGCCTCAAGCTGATCTGCTATGCCTTTCCACATGTAACTGTGTTTACATCATCATGGCTCCATCCTTGTCTGATATAATCTTTTATTTATTGGTTTCTCCCAGTAGTTAAGGAGCTCTGAAAAATCACCAGTCAAATATCTGCTACAAAACTAGCATTTTAATTAAAGTAAATGTTTAATTAATTAATTACTACTGTCCATCAAGTTGCTAGGGAGCAATAATTAAGGATACTGGGTATTGAACCAAGGAAGTTAGTGTCAACTTAATGTAGCCTGTTATGTTATTCTTTTGTCCTTACAGTATACTTTTTTAAAGCAAAATTTGGTATCAGTAAAGTAAAATCAGAATATTCTCTTACCTAGACGATTTCTTTGTCTTTATACTTTATTAAACCATCTGTTTTCCTCTGTCATTATCATACTATAGTCTCCAAGACAAGTATTTCCATTATATATGGTATATTAAAGTAAAATGTTTTTTCTAACTCTGCCCTTCATAAACTATTATCTTAAGTTTCCAACTTTTGTGTTTTGGGGTTTTAGTGGAATATAAGAGAACGGTTGGCCCCTTGGACGTCACTCCTCAGTGACGGTATTAGATTCAGAATAACTGTGACTTGATCAAAGAGCTTTTCAACCAATTGTTTGAAACTGTAAGTTTTAGGGATTTATTTCAGCCCGCCACTAAGTATCCCTCAAGTTTCCAAACGAAGGAAAAACAGAGGAAATAAAAACTTAGAAATACTACTGGGAAGGAGGCAGTTATCCAGTTCCAACCGGGCTCAAGAAAATTAGCCGTTAAACAGGTGCCTCTAGACCCAGAGGAATGAAGGGAGAAGCAGATCCACGTGCAATGAGGGCAGCTTGGAAACTCTTGCAGGCTCTGTGTTCTTCCCTCCACACCCCTAGGGGCAGCAGAGTGATTTTACTCTTGGTGGGAAGGAACACAGGGAAATATTGACTCGTCTGCTTCCATTATTGCCCAGCATCACTCAAGATTTTATTTTGAACAAGAAGAACAGCCTAGACTAACAAAATATTAATATGTACCCAGAACTTCACAATGCAAAGACAAATGAAAGAAATGGCTTAACCTTTTGAGAGCTAATTACAGCACTTCTAATAGAAGGGAGAGAAAGACGTCAGAAGCAATTCAGTCTAGACCACAGAATTCACTAGGACAGCTTGCTAGGTTTTAGAGGGGGATGAGAACATGGAGCAAACTTGCCTAAGGTGGGATGGAGTAAGTCCTACCTCCAAATGTAGGGTTTAGTTACCTGCAGAAGTAGAAGGCAGCCTTGGAGCCCCTGCCTCTGTCTCCAGGGCCACCATCACAGCAAGTGCTCCATGGCTCATAAATGGCCCCCCAGCCCCCGACACACAGAGGCAAGTGTCCAGTACTCTTCATCTGTCATGATGTAGCCAAACACTGAGACCTTGGAAAATGTGCCAAGAGAGCTGAGGTGCAAAGTGAAAAGCACCTTGGGAGAGCAAGAAATATGCATCTGATGTGTCAAACTCCTGAGTTGTTAGAGTTTATCTGACACAGCAATTATCTTTACCTGACCATATTAGGGTTCCACACCTAGAGGAAACACTGTATTTCCTGAGTCAGATCACCTAGCTTTCACTTTTTCTTTTTCCCTCCAAAAAAACGGTTTTTTTGAGTGTCTCAGTCCTGGCTCTGTTTCCTAATTTTTTTTAAATTAATTATTTATTTATTTTACTTTACAATATTGTATTGGTTTTGCCAGGACATGGAAGCAACCTAGATGTCCATCAGCAGATGAATGGATAAGAAAGCTGTGGTACATATACACAATGGAGTATTACTCAGCCATTAAAAAGAATGCATTTGAATCAGTTCTAATGAGGTGGATGAAACTGGAGCCGATTATACAGAGTAAAGTAAGCCAGAAAGAAAAACACCAATACAGTATGCTAATGCAAAAGACGCTTACTCCTTGGAAGGAAAGTTATGACCAACCTAGATAGTATATTCAAAAGCAGAGACATTACTTTGCCAACTAAGGTTCGTCTAGTGAAGGCTATGGTTTTTCCTGTGGTCATGTATGGATGTGAGAGTTGGACTGTGAAGAAAGCTGAGTGCCGAAGAATGGGTGCTTTTGAACTGTGGTGTTGGAGAAGACTCTTCAGAGTCCCTTGGACTGCAAGGAGATCCAACCAGTCCATTCTAAAGGAGATCAGCCCTGGGATTTCTTTGGAAGGAATGATGCTAAAGCTGAAACTCCAGCACTTTGGCCACCTCATTCGAAGAGTTGACTCATTGGAAAAGACCCTGATGTTGGGAGGGATTGGGGGCAGGAGGAGAAGGGGATGACAGAGGATGAGATGGCTGGATGGCATCACTGACTCGATGGATGTGAGTCTGAGTGAACTCTGAGAGTTGGTGATGGACAGGGAAGCCTGGCGAGCTGTGATTCATGGGGTTGCAAAGAGTCGGACAAGACTGAGAGACTGAACTGAACTGAACTGAACGCATATATATGGAATTTAGAAAGATGGTAACGATAATCCTGTATGCGAGACAACAAAAGAGACACAGATGTACAGAACAGTTTTTGGACTCTGTGGGAGAGGGAGAGGGTGGGATGATTTGGGAGAATGGCATTGAAACATGTGTAATATCATATAAAAAATGTTTCCTAATTTTAAAGAAAGAATCATGGGTCAGCTTTGGCTCAGATTCAGACTGTTAAGGGAGGAGCTGCTCAGCTCCGAGATTAGATGTTTGGTGGTAGCAGCATCATTGGATTACGGGCATGCCTAATAACAAGGCATCAGTGGAAAGACAAACCTTGAGAAGCAGGACTATGTTGTCAAGTTCTCTGTTTAAAGACTTTCCACTGAGTCCCAACCTGAAAACTCTAATATTTATGTATTTTTTATTTTTACTTTTATTTTTACAGATTTTACTTTTACTATGAGGCTGTTTTGGAGAAGGCAATGGCACCCCACTCCAGTACTCTTGCCTGGAAAATCCCGTGGACGGAGGAGCCTGGTGGACCGCAGTCCACGGGGTCACTAAGAGTCGGACACGACTGAGCGACTTCACTTTCACTTTTCACTTTCACGCATTGGAGAAGGAAATGGCAACCCACTCCAGTGTTCTTTCCTGAAGAATTCCAGGGACGGGGGAGCCTGATGGGCTTCTGTCTATGGGATCACACAGAGTCGGCCACGACTGAAGTGACTTAGCAGCAGCAGCAGCAGCATGAGGCTGTTTATTTACTTTTTTATTATTACTTCTACTTTTAACAAATTTTACTTTTATTATGATGCTGTTTATTTCCTTTAACTTTTATTTTTAATTAAGAAAGATTGTATTTTGTGTGTGTGTGTGCTTCCCAGGTAGCACTAGTGGTAAAGAACCCACCTGCCAATGCAGGAGAGCAAAGAGATGTGGTTTGATCCCTGGATCAAGAAGATCCCCTGGAGGAAGAAATGGCAATCCACTCCAGTACTCTTGCCTGGACAAGAATCCCATGGACAGAGGAACCTGGCAGGCTACAGTCCATGGGGTCACAAAGAGGCAGACATGACTAAAGTGACTTAGCAGCAGCAGTATATTTTTTACTACAATCTTACTAGGTAGGTCTTTATGCATATTTAAAAATGTAAATGGCTATTAGTAATTTTACAGTGACAAAAAATGTGGTTTCTTAAGTAGATTACATTTCCACTGAAATAATATTTACAATTTTGTGTACATAATTCAAAGTTAATATTCAGTGTAGCCTTTGGTCAAATCTGTCATGCATTGCAAGTTGGTGGGATATGAACTGATATTTATATCAATTTGATCACTATATTATCTATATGATCAACTGCCATCAAAATTTGTCAATGTAAAATTTTAATGTTTCATATGTTAAAATGGTCCCAAAACACAGTACATCAAAACCACATTGTTATAGAAGGGAAAAATAAAACATACACACACACAGGTAGAATCACAGAGAAGTTACTCCCTTAATAGAACAGGAGATTCCTTAACAAGCTTAAATTGCTTAAGAATTAGAACAAGTTCCATCCTTTCTGAAGAATTTTGGGACTTTGGGTCCTGAAAGCTCCCAACAGCACTAGACACTGTCTCAAAATATTTCAGAAAAGTAAGCGCCTTGTCATATCATCTGAAAATAAAATTCCTTTTTACCACTGCTGACATCTACAATTCAAGCAAGTGGAAAATATAAAACTGATATTCTCTGAGGCATTGGAGCAGTGGGAAAGGAAGTATTTTCTAATGAATTTTACAATGCACCTGAATGGAAATAGCTGATCATTTTAAAGCATAAACCATATCCATATGGCTTTTTAAAAGATACTAGAAGGAGAACCAACCTAGAAAAGGAGAAGTACTCATATCTACACAGATTTCTACTTGAATGGTAATTGTTCCTTTGTCTTTTATAAATCACTAAAAAAAATACTGTTAATTAATGGTGAATCATGCTCCAGCAATCTATTCCTATTCCCTGGCATGTTGCTCTGGAGGTGGTAAGCAGCAAAGTGTTGATAACTATATTGACTCAACTTGGAAAGAGATTAAGAATCTCAGTATGACAACAAATAAGTATTTTCTTATTATAGAAATACTTCACTCTTCTGTTCAAAATCGACAGTAACTTTCTTAGTCTTTTTGAATAGCAGCCAAACTTTTCTGCCTAACCTTTAAGGCCCATTGTCAATTCACACCTTGTACTCCTCAATTTACTTGCTCAGGCTCAACTCTATTTTTTTTCCTTTGCACATGCCCCTTTTTGCATCATTAAAGCTGTTTTATTCTCTCCTTCCATCCATGTTCTCTCTGTCCTCTAAATTTGACTGAAAAATCAACTGTGGTATTTACACAGAAGGAAGATGATAGCCAGAAGTAGTAGAATGAACTTCTGTTTTACCTGGAAACCTTTTTATCATGTTTGTGGAAGACAATGCTAGTTGCCTACCCCAAATTCATTCCCCCCTCACTCTTTGTCGCACAATTCCAATTTTGTTCAGGGTGGCAGTGTGTTTTTCTACAAATATTTCTCCTGGATCCCTTTGCTGTTAGGGTAGCCTTCTGGTACAATTTTGGACAATGAGATGGAAATACAGGTTTCTTGGAAAGCTGTCTTTTCTTTTTTTTCATAAAGAACTCCTTCCTTCCTCTATCTACCAAGAATGTTGATACAATACCTGGAGATACAGTGTCTTTGGGCCACCTTGATATGACAATCCTGAGGACAAAGAGCTAAATGTTAAGGATGATGGAGTGGGAAAATAGAAGAAGCCTGGGACCCTACTGTTACCACTGAGCTGCCATGAATGGCCCTCTTCTACCCACCTCTCCATCCCTAGTCTTGTTCTGTGAGTCACATGAGCTTCTGTCTCTCTACACTATTGGAGGGGTCTTCCAGCTATTGTGGACAAACACATTTCTAACTGAAATAACACTTAGACTTTTTTTAACTCTCAGAATTATTTTCATAATAATGAAGTAATAATTGAAGTTAAAAGAAAGTGTACAAGAACACAAGCTTTGGTGTCAGACAGGGATAAAGTAGAATCCAGATTTTTCACATACTAGTGGAAATTTGTTGGCGTTTTTCAATGTAATTAATATTTTTGAATATTAATTTCCTTAGTTAATATTAACACAATCTCCTTATTGATTTTCTTCCAATAACAAAAGTAATATAGATAATGACAATATCTAACAAAGCATAAATAGGGTTATTGTCAGGCACACAGTGAACACTCAGTAAGCTATAGCTATTATTATTATTGCTAAATATCCCAACACACACCACTCCCTCCTCTACTGTGTGTTTCTAAAACATGTGTGACATCCATCAGCAAGCACTGGAGATCAAGAGAGTTGGTTTTCATCTACCATAAGTTGTATGTGACTTTGGGAGATATATGGTTTCTCTTGGCATCAAAGTCTACATCTGAAATATGTGTGAGATAAGATTGAAAAGTGAAAGTAAAAGTGTTAGTCTTTTTACTGTTTCCATATTCTTTAGAATGTCATTAAGTTGAAATCTTATAGTATGCAGCCTTTTATATTGATTTCTTTTACTTAGCAAACTGCATTTAAGATTCCTCATGTCTTTCCATGTTTTGATGGCACCTTTTTTATCACTGAATAATATTTCATTGTGTGGATATACCACAATTTGCTCATCCATTCACCTATTGAAGGACATCTTGGTTGCTTCCAACTTTTGGAAATTCTGAGTAAAGATGCTATAAACATTTGTGTTCAGAATTTTGTATAGGCCTAAGTTTTCAACTCATATGGGTAAATATGCCAATTTGCAGAGACACAGTATCAGACATGAAGTCCTTCCATTCCTACCCCTGTCAGTTAGAAATAATAGATGGCATAGTAAGTCTGGAGATTATCTCCAAGTCTGCACTGGAGCCAGAGCTGGCTTGGTAGGGATTTCTGAATGTCAAGTTGTCTTAAGAAGGCCACATAAGTAATGCATCCAATGACCAGCTCCCTGGTGCCTATCACTTCCATCTTCCCTTAACCAAAAAGCTTCTTTCAGGGAAAGGTGACCTCATGCAGAAGCTTTAGAGAAAGCTACCACTAGTCAAAAGGGAAGACAAAGAAAGAACTTCCAAAGATCTCTGATGCCAGGAGCCTGTCTGATGCCCATCACATGTACCCTATGACAGAACCAGTTCCTGGACACCGCTATAGATGAGCTGAAGACAAGTGAATCTAGAGTCAAGGAAGGACAATTCACAAACTTCACAGGAGGGGCCAATCTGGTACCACTGTCAAGTGGGACAAATGTCATCATGGACACCTGAAGACAAGGTAGGCAAAATATCCACTTGGGCTCCTGAAGCCTCTTCTGCCACCATAAGGATGGATTTGCTTCCCTCTTGAACACAGACTTCATGTGTGGAGATAGAGAGAAAGGAAACAGACCTGTCAGGCATTTGATTTGATTTAAATGATTACTCACCTGACATGGATAGATCTAAGAGACTTTTAATCAAGGTGGTTAGGAATTCTCCCTTCTGTCTCTTCCTAGAAGAGTAGTAGAGTCAGTATCTCTTTTGTGTCTGACTCTTTGCAACCCCATGGATTGTAGCCAGCCAGGCTCCTCTGTCCATGGAATTCTCCAGGCAAGAATAGTGGAGTGGGTTGCCATTACCTTCTCAAAGGGATCTTCCCAACCTGGGGATTGAACCCAGGTCTCCTGAACTGCAGACAGATTCTTTACTGTCTGAGCTACAGGGAAGCCCCCTATCTCTTCTTGCTGCTGCTGTTGCTGCTAAGTCGCTTCAGTCGTGTCTGACTCTGTGCGACCCCATAGATGGCAGCCCACCAGGCTCCCCCGTCCCTGGGATTCTCCAGGCAAGAGCACTGGAGTGGGTTGCCATTTCCTTCTCCAATGCATGAAAGTGAAAAGTGAAAGTGAAGTTGCTCAGTCATATCCGACTCTTAGAGACCCCATGGACTGCAGCCCACCAGGCTCCTCCGTCCATGGGATTTTCCAGGCAAGAGTACTGGGGTGGGGTGTCACTGCCTTCTCCACTATCTCTTCCTACCCACCCCTAATTGGAAATGAGGGCCTATACCCATATGAAGTTTAGACCCTTAGAAGAAGGAGGAAGAGGGGGAAGAGAAAGAAAAGAGGAAGGGGGCAACATAAGGAAGGAGGTTTGTTACACTTTCATGCTACTGTATGGTTTGCATTAAATAATTTCACATTTCACATAGAATGCAGTGTTATGTAGTAGGATATAAAGCTCTGCTCCAAGGATGGAAGACAGGAACGGCTCATCCTAAAGGCAATGAAATCCACATGTTTAAGGGCTCAGGACTTAAACTGTGTGTGTGTATGTTTGAATACCAGCATCCTCACTCATCTTGACCAAATTAATTAACCTGGCTGAGCATTGGATTACTTATTTATTAAGAAAACCCCCAAACCAAAAAACAAACAAACAAAAGACTAGTAATGTCTACTTCACGAGCTATTTCGACATTTAGAGATGCACAGACATCTTTAGCATAGTACTTAACACCAAGCAAGTATTATTGAGCTCTGAGCTTTACACTATGTACAATGGAATATTATTCAGTCATAAAAAGAATGAAAATTTGCCATTACAACAATGTGGATGGCCCTAGAGAGCATTATGCTTAGGGAAATACGTCAAAGACAAATACTATACGTTATCACTTATATGTGGAATCTAAAAATAAAACAAAAGAGTATACTTTACAAATGAGCCACACAGATTCAGAGAACATACTAGTGGTTATCAATGAGGAGAGGGGTGGGGGGAAGGGTAACATAGATGAAGAGGATTAAGATGTACAAACTACTAATGTTGTACAACACAGGAAAATATATCCATTGTTTTGTAATGAATTTTTTTCTTACTCTAATCCAAGTTGTATGCTGAGAAAAATATGCCATGTACCTTTCTTCTGCTTTCATTTACATATTTCAGTTTGGTCCCAAGACAACCTGCATATTTGGATATTAGTCTTACTGCTCAATAAATAATACACAAAAGTGTACAGGTAATTAATTACAGATTGTGGTTGGCAATTTTTCTACCACAAGGGAAATATTTTCACAATTTATTCAATATTTATGACATCACAATATACAACTATCTATTCCTTTTAGAATTAAACATAATGCAGATTGTTTTGTAATAAATTTAAATAGAGTACTAAGCTATACAAACAGGGAACCTGAGACTAACATTGTGAATCAACTATACTACAAGAATAACAAAAAATAATAAACTTTACACTTTGTACAAGTCACATGGGCTATTTGACACTAAATTTTTCATCTGTAATGAGAAGATTACTACCTCTTTCACAGGGTAATTGGAAGAATCATATGAGGTAACTAAAGAATGAGTGAGCATGGAGTATATGCTTAGAACATGTTTCTTCCCCCCTCATCTCTCTAATAATACCTAGAACAGTGCAATATTCATAATAGGTCCTTATAGCTCTTAAGAATCCATTAAGAAACTAGCTTGTTTCTATTTCTGAAATTTCTAGTCTCTTTGGTGAATTATGTACCTGAGGAGGCTAAGTAACAGTTTCATAGCACTTATGGTACCAGAGCTGAATCTGGTTGACTCTGAAGGAGGTACCTGTATAAGTTGTATGTTCTTGCTTCTCTCAGCACAGTTTTCTTTTCTATTCTTCCTCACCCACAGAAATCTTGACTCACTATGTTGTACACCTGAAACTCATATTGTAAATAAACTATAATCTAATAATAACATTAAAAAATAAACTTGAGACTTTGTCCAAGTCACTTCCCATCTCTCTTCACTTTCTGGCATCCTTATTTCAACCCTACCCAGTTCCTTCCCTGTAGGTGCTGGGTCATTGTAACTCCTTTGCCATGAAATCTTCTGCTCAGAGGGCTTTCCCTTCAGCAGAGCACTGGAGGATTAGTGATGTGAAAACTGGATCTTCCCTGGGTTCTTAATTAATGATAATAGGTTAGTTAGTATGTCATTATCTCTTCCATTTAACAGGATACTCTGGTAGATTTTGTACTTTAACTCAAAGGAATAAGTTTTTATAGTCCTAATGTCACTTTAGAGTGCAAATAATAAAATATTTTGAGGTTACATACACTTTTGAGGCCCCTCATAACACACTCAGGCCTGTATACTCTGCAAGACATAGTACACTCCGCTGAGGACTCTGTAACACTGGTATCCTAGAGGCCTGAAAATGTTAATTTATCTCCATGACATACTGCCAGGGAGTGGTACAGGCTACTGCAAGCATAAGCCAAATAAAAGAAATTTATTAAGTGGAAATAATTTTACTGACCTAGAGATAAAATGCTGCTCTCAAACCGTTATTGGAGTTCTACATTTTATATTGGAAAGCTAAGAACACCATGGGCTTCCCTTGAGGCTCAGTTGGTAAAGAATCCACCTGCAATGCAGGAGACCTGGGTTCAGTCCCTGGGTTGGGAAGATCCCCTGGAGAAGGGAAAGGCTACCCAGTATTCTGGCCTGGAGAATTCCATGGACTGTATAGTCCATGGGGTTGCAAAGAGCCCGACACAACTGAGCGACTTTTAGTTTCACGTTCACTTTCAAGAACACCAGAAAATTCCTGTTTAAAACACGCGTTTCACAAAGGGAGTATATACAACAATGTGCTCATTGGAAACATACTATACTTACTTTTGTGGAAGTCAGCTTTCCCCAGTGTTTGTGTCTACCATGAATTTGGGACATTAAAAAAAAAATCTAAGATCTGTATTGTTATCACAGGGTTTTCAATGCTTATCATTTTTGTTCTTTCCACAAAATACAGGTGCCATTACCATTGCCTCTCACCAAGTCTCTACAGAACCACTCCAGCCTCTTTTACATACAGAGAAAGAGGAAATGGTCCCTGCTCCCTTTTATCTCTAAACTGTAATAAGGTTATATCCTAGAACTGATTCATCATAGCACCACTTTGCTGAAAATACTTGAAAACTCCCTTCTGATTCATGGATTCATTTACTTACCAGTATTTGTTGAGCCCGAATATTTATAAGACACTATGTTAGAAACTGTGATAGATGCAAGGAATCATTTCTTCCCCAAACAGCTCATAACAGTGTACTAGGAAACCAAGGATCACACAATGTGATGGACGTTCCTTTAACATCCTGGTTGGCAAACTACAGCCTGTGGATCAAATTTGGCTCATGGACTGTTTTCTGTGGCCTGCAAGTTAAGAAAGTTTATTTATATTTTTAAGAGATTATAAAAAACAAAGAAGAACATGTGACAGAGTCTGTAACTGGCCCATGGAGCCTAAGATGCTTACCATCTGGCCCTTGGCAGAGAAGTTTCACCAACCCCTGCTCCACACAGTTCTGCATGTAACGAATAAGAGACAGTCCTTCCCCAAGGGCAAATACTGGAGAACACTGTCATGGTCCCCACACACACATCCATTACCCAATCTCTTCTATAATGCTTTCCCAGTGGTCGCACATGTTTCTCTGTATCTTGAGAGAATTTTAGTCTCTCTCAGCACTATCTCCTAGTGCTGACTTGTACAAAAGGGCATTTGCAGCAGAATGTTAATAGTAGCCTTGACCAGCAGTTATGTCTAAAACACAAAAGCAGGGTGAAGATAATGCTTTTCAAATTCTTTGGAAAGGCAAATCCCCAGCATGACCCTTCTATACCTTGCTAAGTAGAAGCCCAAAGTATTTGAACTCTTAGCCATCAGCTCTCAGCTGTCATACTGTCCATCTTCTGGTCACTAAATTTCAGGCTTCCCTGGTGGCTCAGTGGTAACGAATCCACCTGCAATGCAGGAGGCACATGTTCCATCCCTGCGTCGGGAAAATCCCCTGGAGGAGGAAATGGCAACCCACTCCAGTATTCTTGCCTGGAAAATCCCACGGACAGAGGAGCCTGATTGGCTTCATGGGGTCACAAAGAGTCAGATATGACTAAAGTGACTTAGCATGCATATACTGAGTTTCAGCACGCACTGCTTCATGGACCCAGAATTTCTGCTCTATTGCCTACTAGTATGACTCTCACCCAAAAATGTGGGAAGGCTTCTATTCATACCCGAGATCCTATATTGGCATCCTTACATTCAAACTTAGTTACCTAAAGACTATTGGCTTGTCAAGGGTTCAAAATTCAAATATATTACTCAGTGCTTTTAAAAAAACAAAAGATCTTATGTAATATATGAAGATATACAAAAACTCTAATCTATTGGAGCTGAGTAGCAACTGTCCTATTAGAGAAGCCATGCTTGCTAAGTCATTCAGTCATGTCTGACTCTTTGTGATCCCATGGACTGTAGCCTGCCAGGCTCCTCTGACCACTAGCACCAGCTGGGAAGCCCAGAGAAGCCATAGGCTCTACAAATGGTCACCGAATCAGCCACTTTCTCACATTTCTTGGACCTGAGGCTGAGTGTCTGGCATACCATATGCTGTCTTAAAAGGCAGTTATTTATAATATCCTTCTTGGCCCCTGGGTTTAACTCCTGTTTCTAATCCTCAAAATGCTAAAGACTCACTTGATACCCACTAGGATGACTATTCTCAAAATAAAAAACAGAAAATAATAAGTGTTGGTGAGCATGTGGAGAAATTGGAAACTCTGTGCACTGATGGTAGGAATGTAAAATGGTGCAGCCAATGTGAAGAATAGTTTGGTGGTTCCTCAAAAACTTAAAAATAGAATTACCATATAATCTAGCAATTCCACCTCTAGGTATATACCCAAAAGAACTGAAACAAGGACTCAAGCAGACATTTGTGCATTCACATTCCTAATAGCATCACTGGCAATATCCAAAAGCTGGAAGTAACCCAAGTGACCACTGACAGATGAACGGATAAACAAAACGTGGTATACACACCCAGTGGAATATTATTCAGCCTTAAAAAAGAAGGAACCTCTGACACATGCTATAAAATGGATTAACTTGGAAGACATTATGCTAAGTGAAATGAGCCAGTCACAAAATGACAAATACTGCATGATTCTACTTATATGAAGTAAATACAGTAGTCAAATTTGTAGAGACAAAGTAAAAATGGTGATTGCCAGGGGCTGGGAGAGGCGAGAACAGAGTGTTGTTCTTTAACAGGTGCAGAGTTTCAGTTTTTAAAGATGAACAAAATTCTAGAAATGGATGGTGATCTGGTGTCTACCTATTCCAATATTGTTTATGAGAATTAAATGAGCATAGATTGTGAAGTGATTTGTAAATTGTAAACCACATTCCAGGTGGGGGATAAATGCCATATAAGGGATACAGGTGAGTGTGAAATTTGCACAGAGCTATGATCACTTCCAATGGGAATAATAGAGGATAATAACAGAGCTTTCTTGGACGACCATGAGCTTCAAAGAATGGGCAGAATTTTAAAAGGTGCAAATACAGAAGGGCATTTGGAACAGAGAGGGGCACAAGTAAAGGGCAGAAGTAAAGTGAACAGGTAAAAGATGTATTTGAGCAAATAATCAGGTTTCTTATGAGAATAGAGTGAAAAAAACCAACAGCAAGGGTCATATTATAGAAAGTCTTGAATTTTTGTCTATGAAATTCAATTTTCATTCAGTGGACGATGGGAAGCCAACTGTGTCTTTAAGAAGAAGGCTTACTAGAGCGTTATAGGTACTATTGCAGAGGTATACAGAACAGATTGAAAGATAGCTTAAATATAAGAGATCAACTTAAACGTTATAGATTTTCAAGTCATGAGTTATTCAGGGCTAAGGTAAGATGTTGGCAGAGGAAATTAAAAGGAAAGGATACAAATCCTGATGTTAGATTAGCAAGAATTTTACAATTCCTTATTACCTTACTATTGGTGGAAGGTTGACAGTAATTTCAGATCTAACAGATATTTCCAAGAAGAAAATCATATATCTAGTCACATCTCTATTCTAGGCTTCAGAATCATGCCATTTCTCTACCCTTTGGGTATCATCTGAATGTTCTTCAGGCCCCTCAAATTAAAGATGTTCATCCTTGAACTTATAAGCCTATTACTTCTTCAGTTTTCTGATTCTTACAGAAATACCATTTATACTTTTTTTCTCTCATTGAAATAGTGATGAATATTCTTTGTTGAACATTTGAAAAATCATCACCATGCAAAAATGTAGTCTCCCTACTGCCCACAAATTTTTCACAAATGTATTTGATAAACATATTGATAGCCTTTTTACACATATGATTAACTTTTTTAAGTAAGAAAAAATTTAGCACTGAACTCTACATATTATTTTGTAACTCTTTTTTGTTTTGATGACCTGATACTACTATATAATAATACATCGAGATCATTTCCCACATATCCATATAGTCAATCATTAACTATGAGATTTAAAAAAATTAATTTATTTTAGTTGGAGTATAATTACTTTACAATATGGTGATAGTTTTTTGCCATACATCAACATGAATTGGCCACAGGTATACATGTGTCCCCCCTATGCAGATTCCCCCTCACACCTCCTTCCCCACTCTATCTCAGTTGTCCCAGAGCTTTTGCACAATGAAGGAAACTATAAGCAAGGAGAAAAGATAGCCCTCAGAATGGGAGAAAATAATAGCAAACAAACCAACCAACAGAGAATTAATCTCCAGAATATAGAAGCAGCTCATGCAGCTCAATACCAGAAAAACGAACAACCCAATCAAAAAGTGGGAAAAAGACCTAAACAGACATTTCTCCAAAGAAGACATACAGATGGCTAATAAATACAAAAGATACTCAGCATCACTCACTATTAAATAACTGCAAATCAAAACCACAATGAGGTATCATCTCATACCAGTCAGAAAGTCCATCACCAAAAAGTCTACAAAAAACAAATGCTGGAGAGAGTGCGGAGAAAAGGGAACCCTCTTACACTGTTGGTGGGAATGAAAACTGGTACAGCCACTATGGAAAACAGTGTGGAGATTTCTTAAATACTGGGAATAGAACTGCTTTACAACCCAGCAACCCCACTGTTGGGCATACACTCCAAGGAAACCAGAACTGAGAGAGACACATGTATCCCAATGTTCATTGCAGCATTATTTACAATAGCTAGGACATGGAAGCAACCTAGATGTCCTTCGGCAGATGAATGGATAAGGAGGGTGTGGTATATATACACAATGGAATATTACTCAGCTATAAAAAGGAACACATTTGAGTCAGTTCTAATGAGGTGGATGAAACTGGAGCCTATTATACAGAATAAAGTAAGGTAGAGAAAGACAAATACTACATATTAACACATATATGTGGAGTTTAGAAAGATGGTATCAATGATCCTACATGCAAGGCAGCAAAGGAGACACAGTTGTGAAAAATAGACTTTTGGACTCAGTGGGAGAAGGCAAGGGTGGGACTATTTGAGAGAGTAGCACTGAAACATGTACATTACCTAATGTAAAATAGATGACCAGTGCAAATTCGATGCATGAAGTAGGTCATCTATGTGATCTTGAGTAAATCAATCCCCCAATTCTATTTTCTTTACTCGAAAATGGATATGCTAGTACTTAGCTCATTGCATTGCTGTAAGGTGGTGGTTTCTAAACTTTGCTATATATTAAAATCACCTGGTGAGCTTTTTAATATTCAAAACTGGTAGTCACACCTCAGCATGTCTGGGAATGAGAGGTAGTCACCAATAATTTTTAATCCAGTCAACTTCAACTTACAGCAAAACCAGAGAGTCAAATTTAAGGTTTAAATGAGACAACATATAAAAAGCACCTGGCAGGTAGAAGGCACTTAATAAATAATAGTATCTTTCATTTACTGAATGTCCACTATGTATCCTACACTTCACCATTCTGTATTCATTATTTCCTTTAACTCTTATCATATCTCTATGAAGTTTTATTATCCTAATTTTATAAAGCAGGGAACTTCGATTAAGAAACCTCTGAATGTAAGACATAATTCAGGAACCATGATTCAAATCCAGGTGTCCTGGACTCAAATCCACCCCTTTCCCTCACACTACATGGCCT
The DNA here is from genome assembly GCF_023091745.1 of Budorcas taxicolor. NCBI lineage: Eukaryota > Metazoa > Chordata > Mammalia > Artiodactyla > Bovidae > Budorcas > Budorcas taxicolor. Next base: position 43,981,396 of record NC_068917.1, on the reverse strand, counting down.
ACAGAAATAGTTTTTTTCCCTCTTTTCTTCCCAGCTTCTCCAATCCTATTTAAACCAGTTGATCATAATACTTTTCACACCAATGAAGTTTTATGTAAATAAAAACTGAATTTGCATTCTGTGGGGTTTCTATCCATATCTTCTGTAACTCTACTAATTCCCATCTTCAGCAAAGAAAATAAGGGTTAACTGTGTGGCAGAAGCAGATTGTGAATGCCTATTTGATATACACTGTTAATTGAGTGTAAAAATGTGTGTTTTATCCCTTTACCTATATAACCCAGGGAACTACAAATAGATTAGAAACAATTATATTCATAGATCCCCCCTGAGGCCCTATGCAGTCATCTTTGAAATATGTAACATTTGCTATAAGAGAATTTGTACTGGCTTTAAGCAAACTAATCACTACCACTAGAAATTAACCACACATGGATGCACGTTTTCTATACATACATAATGGTTTTGAAACAGACAAAATTACTGGCTGCACCACGGTTGTAAGGCCTGTAAGGATGACTCTGCTTGAACACGTGGTGCGAGGAGTACTTCCATCTGTGGGTAGTTAGGAATCGTGTCAGTTTTTATCATGTAGTAAGACACAGTCAAATTATTTCCATAACTTTTGGAAGTTACTCATTCCACATTTTCTTTATTACTTTTTGGCATTGGAGGCTATTTTATTGCTCTGACCAAATGTCTATGCCTTGATAGCAAAAACATTTGCTTTCTTCTCATCGTGCTCGATATTTTTGGAAGAACAAATTGACAACTCTCATGAATGATTCTGAGTTAGCAGGAGAGCATCTGCTGGAGGGTGGCTCTCCCTCTTTTGAAGTTCACTGAGAAGCGAATTTCAGCATTTTAAAAGCAAGAATATTGCCCAGTCTGAGGTGACAATAAAAGGAATCTACATTCAAAGTCTGGACCACTTATATCCAGAAAACAGGAAAATGTTAATATTTAGTTGGTACATGCTAGCAGATGCTATCCACACCAATATAGAATGTCCATGAATATGAACTGGCCTATCTTGTATTCACTTACTTTTGGGTTTTGATATTTGCCTTGGAAAATGTCCTATTCAGGGTGGGTTCTATTTTTAAAAAGTTTATATGGTGGGAAAAGAGACACATTAACTAAATTTAGTAATAATTTCATGTTAAAACTGGTCAGTGAAATCTTTTTCAAAGCAATAGTATCTACTCAGTAATAACACAAAGGCTTATCTCTTCATTGTTCATATTGTGAATTTTCAGCATTCCTTTAGTGGCCCATTTTTGTTGCATATTTATTGACTGATTTTTTAAAGACTCATCGATCATTAAAGATCTTTGGGAATACATTCAAAAACGTTAAAATGTTAGGCTTAGTAAAATTACAACAGGCAACGTAAGCCAGATTGAGAAATATCCTGCCAAATAGTATTTCTCAGCAAGCCATTTGGAGATACTATTTTTTTTTTTTTATAAAAAGTAGTTGATACCTTGATCAAAAATGTAATTTCTCCCTTCCCCTTTTTCTGAACATTAGTGTTCTTGTACACATATAAATTCCTACATGGCTACAGTTCTAAATTATTCCTGGCATTCATATGTGATTGCATACAAATGTTTTTCTACAGAGTCAACAGGAATTAAAAGTTCTCAGTGCCAGAAATTATTTTAAACAAATTCATTTGGGATTCTGTTATAACCTTTGGGGTCTGAAACCATGAGGTGCTTACAAAATAAGGTAGAAAAGTGGGGAGATAATTCTCTTAGTGACCAACACAATATATGAGTTTTCCCTTGGGAGAAAAATGTATTGGGTTGGCCAAAAAGTTCATTAAAGTTTTCCATAAACATCGTATGGAAACCTGAATGATATTTTGGGCCAACCCACTATTTGGGTGGCTGCTGACTTTGAGTCTTTGTGATTGCCGGGAAAGAGAAAATCTCTGCCTACTGTGGGTAACAGGGTGGGTCTTGGGGTGAGAGGAAATATATTTGGATGGGGTGGCCAGGAAATGCCTCTGACGTGGTAAATTTAAAAACTGAATTAGGAAGAAAGAAAGGTAAAAACTGATATGAAATATGGAAGGGATGGAGAACTTTCCAGGCAAAGGGGAAAGCCCATAAAAAGGACCCTGAAGAAAGAGAGTCCTATATTTCAGAAGCAGGCAGTTCATTACTATGTGTGAAATGAAATGTTAAAGGAAAGAGTACCACAAGAAAGAGTTGTAATGGATAAGACCTAAAATCATTAGGAGCCTTGAAAGCATAGTAAAGAGTTCAAATTTTGTTTTATGGTATTTACTGAGTAGAGTTTTAAGCAAAACAGTGACATGATTTAACTTCGGTTTTGAAAAGATACTCTGACTACTAGAGTATAAACCAGAAGAAGCTAGGCAAATCAATAAACTTGAAAGACAGAAATGACCAAAACTGGCATAAGACCAAAACTGTTTCAAAACTGGCTACAAAATAAATCACAAAGGTTAAAAACTGATCATTTAAAAGACACACAGATGGTTTTAGACATGAATTCTTTCTTATACTAGTGAATATATATATATATTTTTAGTCCACCAACTCTAGACTGTAGAAAAAAAAAAAACATGAAAACTTTTCAAATAAAGTTAGAATAGCCTTAGTAAAAAATCCAATGCAATTTAAAAGAATTTGTATGTTTTACATTTTGAAATGAAGATATCTATCAAGATGACTGACCACACCAAATACTACAAGAGAAAAACCATGTGATTCTGTCAATGATTGCCATAGAGATATTTGATAAAGTTCATTAGTCATTTATAAGAAAAATTCTAAGTCAAATTAGGAATAAGAGAAAGCTCTATACCAAGTCTTGGCAGCCAGAGGAGGATGTGGTATGGGCCAGTTCATGCACTACTTAAAAAAAAACAGGTTTCTCTGCCTGCCCAGCCTGTGTGCTACCTGAAGGACACATGCCAGTGATAACAGGCGTGGAGACCTTCAGCATCACTGGCCTGCAGCCTGATACCAAACCCTACTACTGACCTCTACTTTGAGAGCCACCAGAGCGAGCGGTCCTGCTTCACCAATTACCAGTGCTCTGAGGATCAGAGCTTCACCACCTCCAGCCTGGCATCTCTGTGTCTCAGGGAATGAGGCATTTTATAGGTAGTTTTGAGAAACTTTATTCCTTTTCTCTCCCTCGAGGGTACAGTTCTTAGGGGCTTGGCTAGGCAAAGTCTTTCAACCTTGTCACTGTTGATATTTTGAACCAGATAAGTCTTTGTTGTGGGGCACTCTCCACCATTATAAGATATTTGGCAGCATCTGTGGTTTTTACCTGCTTGACACCAGCAGCATACAATACTTTCCCTTAGTTGTGACAACCAAAAATGTCTCTAGACATTGCTAAATGTCCTGAAAGACAAAAATCACTGCAGTTGAGAGCTGCTGGTCTACAGGACAATGTCATGACTATGTTTATCATAACTTATGGCCTCATAAGTTTTCATTTACACCAATAAATTCTCAATTAGGAGAGAAAAGGGGGGAAACTATCCGAGTTAGGTCAGACTGAGCTGACAAAATAAAACACCATAGACTGAGTAGCTTAAACAAGAGGAATTTATTTTCCCACACTTCTAGAGGAGGGAAGTCTGAGATCAGGGTATGAGTATAGTTGGGTTCTGATAAGGCCTCTTTTCCTAGCTTGCAGATGGCTAAATTCTCACTGGGTCCTCACACAGCAGAGAGAGAGAGCCAGCTTCGGTGCTCCTCCCTTTTCTTATAAGGCACCAGTTCCAGAAGACAGGGATCTACCCTTCTGATCTCATGTATCCTTAAACACCACAAAGTCTCTATCTGCAATAAAGTCACATAAGGAGTTACATATGTGTAACATATGAATTATGGGGTGACATAATTCAGTCTACAGCACTACCTACTAAATAAAAATTTTTAATAAGCTTTCCCTAAACTCAACAACCACATTATATACAGTAGCCATTTATAAATTAAAATCAGTAACATAACAGGGATTTCGGCTATTATCACTAATATGCAACACATTTTGGAGACTGATAAGGCTAAAAAATAAAGAAGCAGTGTAAAAGATGAGAATAAAAAGATAGTACTATATTTCCAGTTGGTATGACTTTATATTTAGAAAATATAAAAGATATTCTGCAAACTATCTGTGAACATTAATAAGAGAATTTGGTAATGTGAGTAGCCAGATGCAAAATTAATAGCTTTTCTTTCTACTACTATTATGCAATTAGAAATTGAAACAGGAAACATCCCATTCATAAGCACAATAGAAAATAAAAATTACCAAAATAAATCTAAGAAGACTGTAATTATATCTAAATGAAGCAAATGATAACAGTTTATTGAAGGACATAAAACAAGATCTGAAATTGAAGAGACAGTACTTCCCATTTATTAATAAACATATATTTATTGCAGTTCTAATCAGAATCTCAGCATAATTTTTTCGATTGGTCAAAAATTCATATGGAAAAAAGAATGTATAACGTTTCATTAAAAAAAGATATCAAGGACCTACTCAATCAGATATTAAAAGTGCTCTAAATCTACTGTAATAAAAGCACTATGTATTACCATACTAATAAGACAAATAGATACCTGGTATAAAACAAATCTAAAATGAACATAATAAGTGATAAAGTTAGTATTTTGATTTAGGACAGAATGGAGAAAGCAAGACAATAAAGTCTTACAAACATACAGAAGAAGCAGTAGATTTGGCTACACTAAATTAAGATGGAGAAGGAAATGGCAACCCACTCCAGTGTTCTTGCCTGGAGAATCCTAGGGACGGGGGAGCCTGGAGGGCTGCCATCTCTGGGGTTGCACAGAGTCAGACATGACTAAAGCGACTTAGCAGCAGCAAATTAAGATATTTCTGCCCAAGAAAGAGAAGCTAGTGCTGTTGTTCAGATGGGAGGTTAGAAAAGTTATGAATGGAAGTCATAGTGGTGGGGAGAAGTAGACAGAGTTGACATTAATATATACCTTCCAGAAAAACATCTACTTCTGCATGATTGACTATGCCAAAGCCTTTGACTGTGTGGATCACAATAAACTGTGGAAAATTCTGAAAGAGATAGGAATACCAGACCACCTGACCTGCCTCTTGAGAAACCTATGTGCAGGTCAGGAAGCAACAGTTAGAAGTGCACATGGAACAACAGGCTGGTTCCAAATAGGACAACGAGTACGTCAAGGCTGTATAGTGTCACACTGCTTATTTAACTTCTATGCAGAGTACATCATAAGAAATGCTGGGCTGGAAGAAGCACAAGCTGGAATAAAGATTGCCAGGAGAAATATCAGTAACCTCAGATATGCAGATGACACCACCCTTATGGCAGAAAGTGAAGAGGAACTAAAAGGCCTCTTGATGAAAGGGAAAGAGGAGAGTGAAAAAGTTGACTTAAAGCTCAACATTCAGAAAACGAAGATCATTGTATCTGGTCCCATCACTTCATGGGAAATAGATGAGGAAACAGTGGAAACAGTGTCAGGCTTTATTTTGGGGGGCTCCAAAATCACTGCAGATGGTGGTTGCAGCCATGAAATAAAAAGACGCTTACTCCTTGGAAGGAAACTTATGACCAACCTAGACAGCATATTAAAAAGCAGAGACATTACTTTGACAAAAAAGGTCTGTCTAGTCAAGGCCATGGTTTTTCCAGTGGTCATGTATGGATGTGAGAGTTGGACGGTGAAGAAAGCTGAGCACCAAAGAATTGATGCTTTTGAACTGTGGTGTTGGAGAAGACTCTTGAGAGTCCCTTGGACTGCAAGGAGATCCCACCAGTCCATCCTAAAGGAGATCAGTCCTGGGTGTTCATTGGAAGGACTGATGCTAAAGCTGAAACTCCAATACTTTGGCCATGTCATGCAAAGAGTTGACTCATTGGAAAAGACTCTGATGCTGGGAGGGATTGGGGGCAGGAGGAGAAGGGGACGACAGAGGATGAAATGGCTGGATGGCATCACCGACTCGATGGACATGAGTTTGAGTGAACTCGGGGAGTTGGTGATAGACAGGGAGGCCTAGTGTGCTGCGATTCATGGGGTCGCAAAGAGTCAAACACGACTGAGCAACTGAAATGAACTGAACTGAACTAAGGTAGGAATATCTGGACTTCTAGACAGAGTGGATGTGGCTTTGAAAGCTGGAAGAGAGTAGTATTTGATCCAAGTATTACGGGATCATTTTTAAGAAAAAATACAAAACTACTCATTCCAAATTAGATACAAAATGAGTATTTCTTTAGAATGAGAAAAGAAGCCAAAACACATTACAGATTTTAAAAAGCTCCAAAAACTATAAACATTACCAAATCTAAGAAAAAGTAATAATGAGATACTAATTTTAATCAATCAACTGCTTGAGACACTTTGGCAGTGAATTCTTTTATATCACCTGTTAAAAAGATAATATCATAAATAAGGAAAAAGGAAATAAGGAAAGATAAGTTAGTCTTCACTCTTGCATGGTTGATCAACTGTTGTTTTCTTTATTATGGTGAATTGGGATTTATAAAACACAACATCACATATAGATGTACTTATATGTAGTATAGCTTTAAGCTTGTGGTCTATGTGAAAAATTCTGATAATTCAATTTCATTCAGTTTCTATATAAAAATATTAATTCTTTATAATCATAGATGTTACATTTTTGTGGCAAGGGAGAACTCATATTTTGACTAGGCACCATTATGTCTCAAATATTTCAATATTCAGCTAAATAAATGCTCTAATTATCCCCAAATTTCAAATATTTCTTCTCTCTACACAATACTTCTGAGTGAGACAGATAGTGCTCTTATTGTAAGATAACTGTAGGTCCTGAATCTCATGTCACTAAACTTGGGTAAATCAGTGAAGTGAGTGGTTAGGAACTTTCCTAAAGCCACTCCATGCAAGAATGTCTAGCGATAACTGTATACAGAAGTGTCTGTAGATTAAAAAAAAAAAAAAAAAAGCGTATCTCAACAAATCCAAACTAAATATATCCCTAACACAACTTTTTCTTGCAGCTAGATCTCAAAAGTACATGAGGAGAATGTGATTAAGGGGAAGTCAGGGGGGGAAAGGCATAGTTTTAATTAGCTTAAGTTAAAATATGCTACTTTTGAAAATTTTATAAAAATATGTGACCATGTAAACACTTTTGGGTTTCAGGGCTGTTACAAGTGGGGAGCACTAGAACTTAAGCTTCACTGATTCTCAGTAAATTCACTTCTGGTTGACAGAGGGAAGCATCATAGATGATATCCAGGCTTTTGGCTTGAATAACACACACTAAATGGTTGAATAAAGACATTTCCTTGTTTGAGGTTTCATGGCACTTTCTTAAAAACCAGGTGGTTGGGTAGCACCAGGGAGGAGAATCCTGCACAACTGGCTGCCTAGTCTAGAAAGCTTTTGCTCTGTGACTCAGAGATTCCTTTCCTCTATGTGGAGACACAAGGTAACCTGGCCTGGAGAAATTTCTACCCCTTCAGGCAGCACTACCATGGACCTTTGGGAGCCCTCTCAGCATCAGATGAACCAGGCAGATGAAAACAGTATCACAAGAGCTCTCAAAATTAAACTATCATTAGAATTGTCATAAAAGAAAAGATTTAATAGGACCCAGACTTTAGTAGCCAAAATGTCCAGGATATAGTTTTTTTTTTTTAAGATCACCTGTTATATACCAAGGATGAGGAAAATCACAACTTGAACAAAAAGCAAAATTGACAAAACCAAGATGAATCAAATACAGAAATTGCTCTATAATAACAAGAATTTTAAAGCAGTCATATTAAAAATGCTTTAATAAGCAATTACAAATTTTGTTGAAACAAATGAAATGACATAAAATGACAGAACAGAAATAGAAGTTATAAAAAAGAATGACATGGAAAATAGAGAACTGAAATACAATAGTGTTAGAAAAAAAAAATTGCTTGAGGGCAAAGTTGCAGAGTAGAGGTGACAGATAAAAGCAGTGAACTTGAGGAAAGATCAATAGAATTTACTCATTCTGAACAAAAGAGGAGAAATAGACCGGGGGAAAAAAAAACTGAACAGAGACTTACAGAAATGTTGGCAATAACAAAAAAATCTAGCATTTGTATTACTGGGTTCCCTCATGACTCAGATGGTAAAGAATCTGCCTGCAATGCAGGAGACCTGGGTTTAATCCTTGGGTCGGGAAGATCCTCTGAAGAAGGGAATGGCAACCCACTCCAGTATTCTTACCTGGAAAATCCCATGGAGAGGGGAGCCCAGTGGCTTTCAGTCCATGGGGTCACAAAGAGTAGAACACGACTGAGCAACTAACACTAACAGAAGGAGAGAAGAAAGGAGAGAGTGCTGAAAGAGCATTTGAATAAATAATGGTTGAGAAATTTTTGAAAAGCCCTAAAACTATAAATAAAGAAGTTGGAAAATTTAAAATAATATAAACTAAAAAAAAAATCCATGCTAAGACATAAACTTTCAAAAACTAAAAATATTGAAAAAGATCTTGAACGCAGTCAGAGTGAACCAACACATTAGCTACAGGAAACACTACTTTGAATGACAATGGATTTCTTTTGGAAACCATGGCGGCCAGAAGGATATGCCACAGCATTTTCAAATGAGTAAAGAAAATAGTTGTCATTATCAAATTTTATATTTGGGAAATCTATCCTTCAGTAATGAAGAGGCAATGAAAACATAACCAGATAAAAGAAAACTAAAAGAATTTGATGCTAGCACATCTACCCTTCAAGAATGCAAAAGAATTTTCTTCAAACAAAGAAAATGATGAATCATTTTTGAACATCAAGGGAAAAAATGGAAAGAACAGAAATATGGGTACACGCAAAAGACTGTCCTCATGAGTTTTGTAAATCATATTTGATGATTGAAACAAATATTTTAATGCCATCTTATAGCCAAGACAATGCTAGAAGTGGGGAAGGTAAAGAAAAATAAATGGGAAAAAGGGATTCGATATTTCACTGAAGTAATAAAATGTTAATATCAGTAAACTGCTATAAGTCCTATATGTATTTTATAATACCCAGAGCAGCTACTATGAAAACTAAACAAAGAGACACACTAAAAAAAACTATATATTTATAGTTTTTTTATAACTATATATCTATATCAATAGAGAATTCTAAAAATATTTCAATAACCTGCAGGAAGGCAAGAAAATAGAAGCCGAGGAGTAAGAACCAGAGAAAACAAACAATAAAAGGCAAATCTAAGTTTTAATATATCAACAGTTACTTTAAATGCAATAGTCTAACTGCAACAATTAAAAGTACATTAAAAACACCACACAACTATACGCTATTTATAAGAAACTCACTTAAAATTCTGCAAGATAGGCTGAAAGTAAAAGGATAGAAAAGTATACCATGCACAGGCTAATTTTTAAAAAAGCAGGAGTGGCTCTATTAATATGAGATTAAGTGGATTTAAGAGCAGTCAATGTTACTAGAGGCAAAGAGGCATATTACATAGTGATAAGAGAATCAATCCACCAGGTAGACATAACAATCCTGATATGTGGACACCACACGGTAGAACCTCAGAAATACACAAAGCAGAAATGAATACAGTTGAAAAGAGAAATAGACAAATTTACCATCACTGTTTGGTCTTTAATGCCTCCTCTTAGCAAGCAATAGCACTAGTAAGAAATCATCAAGGACATAGATCTGAACCTGTCTTGTATTTCTGCTGCAAGCTTCTTTGCAGCAAACATTCTTGTTGTGAGAACATTTTTGCTACAGACATTTTGGCCGCGTAACTAATTGGCTGTAAGGCGTTTTGCTATGAAAGATATAACTGGTTGACAGTTTTTGGTTTGACATTTTGGTTTCACTGAGCTATGTTATTGATGGTTTTATTGAGCTGACAGGTGATGATTTGCCACAAGAGTTGGTTTCTTATTTTCAAAGTCACTGCATTGGAGGAGAAAGAGGCCAAGGGCCTCAAAGGCATGGAGTTGAACCCATATTTCCTATGGAACTTAGGAGTGTCTGTCAACAGACATATGACAATATGCCAAGAACAAACAACACTGTGCAAGTTTCCACAATATAATACAAAGGTCAGGTACAAATATGCATCTTAGCATTTGAAAACCAACACCCCTCTTAATGAAGGAAGGCATTTTCAGGAAAAAGAAAAGTGTGATGCCAAATGAGGAGAGGTATCAATAAACGAAAAAAATGTGTAAAATACTGTGGATGAAAGACTTGGAAAACAATGCTTAGGTACAACTCATATTACAAAATTAATTTTTTGTGCAGTGTTGCTATGAACCTGCATACATCTTAAATGTGTTCAAATATTTCATATTTTGTAATGAAGCCTTTTAAATTTTATTTGCTTCTCATGAGTCATCATGTCCTTTTAAATTTCTCTTTTATTTTAAATTATTTTATCTTTTATCATAAAACTGTCTTACAGCCAATTAGTTATGCAATGGAAATATCTGAAAATAACAAAAATGCTTGTGGCAAAGATCTTACAGTGAAAGTTCCTAGAACTGATCTGAACAACACAGTTAACCAACAGAAAATTGATGTATATAGAACATTTCACCCAAGAACAGAATATACATTTTTAAGCACCATGGAACATTCACCAAGTATATAATATCTAGAGCATAAAACAAACCTTAATCAATTTAAAAATAATTGAAATCATAGAAAGTATGTTTTCTGACAAAAAGGAAACTAGAAATCAGTAACAGAAAAATGAGGAAAATCTCCAAACACCTGGGAATTAAGTAATACACTTCTAAACAGTGGATCATAAAGTCTCAAAGAAAATCTTAAAATTCATAAAAGGAAATAAAAATGAAAACACGTCATATAAAACGTGGGATGCAGCTAAAGCAGTGCTGAGAGGGAAACTTATAGAAAAGAAGGAAGGTCTTAAACCAGTAATATAAGCTTCTATCTCAAGAAATTCCCCAAAAAGAACAAAATAAGCCCAAATCAAGTAAAAGAATGAATATACTGACCACATTCAATTATTTTACTGCTCTTGTTATCAGGTCTGGATTCTATTGTCCAGCTTTATAACTATCTCCTTTCAAGTACCATTAATTAGTTGCTTATCTCTTTTGTAAATAACCAGAAAAAAAATCCTAACTTTCCTTCTACAAATCTCTCTCTCTACATTTCTTTATAGTATCTCAGTATTAATGGAGAGAATCACAGCAGTACGGACCAGAGTCATTTCAAATCCATGACCATACCCCACAAATGGTCATTTGACACTGACAAACCTACTCCAGTTTGACTTTTCCATTATTGCAATGGATGGTTTCAGTTCTCTTATTTTCTCTTCTCCTCATGATCTAAGCTAATAGGTCTGTATATTTTATACAAAAATACTCCACTCCAGTAAGAACTGCCTCATCTTTCCACCAGATGGTCAATCTACTTGTATCGGTATACACACAATAGCCTCCCCGCTAGTTATAATAGAAAAGGCACTGCTCCTATCTTACTCACTTACCTTTATTTATTTTTTCCTCTGAAGCATTTTATTTGTGTGTATTATATCCCTAGAAAAAGAATCCAAGGATTTTCCCTCCTGTGTGTTTTTGTCTTGCTTCTTCCTGGTCCATGATGCCAGCTGAAGTTGTCAGTACGATGAAACCAAACTGATGGGACAGGAGCAAGTTATTCTGCCGTTCTTCTAGATCTTTGAGTTACACATCAAATCTGGGGCTGATCGCTCCACACTTACTTAGCCTGCCTGTGAGGTTCACAACAATTTCCCCAGCCCTGTGATCATCAATGATTTCAAATTCACCAGTGTAACCATGCTTCATTATCACAGTTAGAGACCTGAGGATGACTTTGGAGCACGGCCTGATAAGCACCTGGCGTTGCCTCTCTTTTTGGCATTGTTGATACTCTTGAGAGCATTAGCCAGGACAATGATGTGCACAATTATGGCAGCATGGAAAGATGGTGGAAAACTCACCTTTATTTTTAAAAGGAAGCTTTTTTTAACTGCCATTTTTCTTTCTCGACTATATTATTAATATAGTCTCCACTGGACCCTTCCCATCCAAACTGATGCATCCTTTAAGATGATTGAAACAAACCAAAAAAGCAAACAAACAAAAGCTTCCCTTTGATTCCACACACTATTCCTGCTACTCTCCATATCACTGTTCACCTTCATAAAAACAGAGCATGGTTGATGCTTTTCTCTACCTTTTCACTTCCCATTTTCTCTTTAAATCATTCTAATTGGGTATTTCTCTGACTTATCTTAAAAAAAAAATGGACCTTATATCACCAATGACCTCACCTTGCTATAAAGCTAATGTTCACTTCTCTGAGATCATCTTGCTTGAGCTCTTAACATTTGACCCCATGCACTATTCCCACCTTCCTGATACACATCCCTCACTTGATTTCCAGGATATCAGGCTTCCTTGGCTTTTCTTTTGTCTCTTTGCCTCATCTCAAACTCCTTTCCCTCTTCCCCAAGACCTCTAAATGTTTCTGTGTCCAAAGTCTTTCTCTTCTATTCTCTTCTCACCTCAGTGATCTCATCTGAGTAATTTCAACTAGTCTCAGGGCTTTAAATTTCATCTTCAGCAGACAACTCAAATTTATACCTCCAGCCTAGTCCTCTTTTAAGAACCCCAAATTCCTATATTCTACTTAGCATTTCAATTTGGATCTAATAGAAAACTTAAACATAACCAAAGAAAATTATTAATACCCCTTCCAAATTTGCTGCTGCAAAATCTTTCACCTTTCACTAAACAGATTTATCATCTGCCTAATTGCTCAAACAAAAAAAAATTATAGGTTTTGTAATTCTTGATGCTTCTTTCTCTTATAGCCTATATACAATCCATCAGTAGTACTGTTGGTATTAGTTTCAATGTGTCCTGATACTGTCCAGTTACTACCATTGGCATAACTATAAATTCTTCCACATCACCTACTCATCTCATATTTTCTTAACAACTAACTTTCTGAATTCATTTAAAACTGAGATATGGGTGGCAGGTCATTTAAAAATGGTAGGACCTTAAACTTCTCCAGGGTCACACATTGTGTGAGTGTTTGCTTTTAACTTGAACCTTAAAAGATATTTTTGGGAGAAACTGCTTCAAATGTCATTTTAGATAGGAAATATTGGAGCTTATATTTTGAGAAGACAAACAGAAAGCATAAAGAGCTTTGGGGGTCACCAGTGGTGAATTTAAACTACTTCATATCAGTTTAGTCGCTCAGTCGTGTCCGACCCTTTGTGACCCCATGAACTGCAGCACGTCAGGCCTCCCTGCCCATCATCAACTCCTGGAGGTCACCCAAACCCAGGTCCATTGAGTCAGTGATGCCATTCAACCATCCCATCCTCTGTCACCCCTTCTCCTCCTGCCCTCAATCTTTCCCAGCATCAGGGTCTTTTCAAACAAGTCAGCTCTTCGCATCAGGTGGCCAAAGTATTGGAGTTTCAGCTTCAACATCAGTCCTTCCAATGAACACCCAGGACTGATTCCTTTAGGATGGACCGGTGGGATCTCCTTGCAGTCCAAGGGACTCTCAAGAGTCTTCTCCAACACCACAGTTCAAAAGCATCAATTCTTCAGCGCTCAGCTTTCTTCACCATCCAACTCTCACATCCACACATGACCACTGGAAAAACCATAGCCTTGACTAGACGGACCTTTGTCGGCAAAGTAATGTCTCTGCTTTTTAATATGCTGTCTAGGTTGGTCATAAGTTTCCTTCCAAGGAGTAAGCATCTTTTAATTTCATGGCTGCAGTCACCATCTGCGGTGATTTTGGAGCCCAGAGAAACAAACTCAGCCACTGTTTCCACTGTTTCCCCATGTATTTGCCATGAAATGATGAGACCGGATGCCATGATCTTATTTTTCTGAAGGTTGAGCTGTGAGCCAACTTTTTCACTCTCCTCTTTCACTTTCATCAAGAGTCTTTTTAGTTTTTCTTCACTTTCTGCCATAAACTACCTAGACATGTCTCTAGGAATGAATTAAATCATAAACTCTTGGGGTGCTAAAGTTTGTATAATATAATAAGGGGAAAAGAGGAGAATTTTAAAAGTTATACTAATGAGCAAGAGGAACAAACAGGAAGAGGTAGGCCCTCTGCTTGAGACGGATGGTGATAACAGATGACAAAAAGGAAGCAGGACCACTGTGTTCCTGTTCTGCCAGTTTTCTGTGCAAAAGACAATGTTCTTCAGGTTGAAGACCAAAGAACAAACTATTTAAGAGGGACCTGGTATCAAAGGTAGGTGGGTGTATTCAGAATATCAAGTGCCCTGGCTATGATGACCTTCATTGCAGGGTTGGAGAGAACTAGGAGGTGAAACTTCCGAAACAGCAACTGTGACCTCTGAGGAATAGTTTAGAAGGGAGAGGTGTCCTAGGCTTGGAAAAGCAAACGCAGTGCAAATTCTCCATATGGGAAAATAGTAAATTCTGCAATTACAGATCAGTGAGCCAGACATAATCCCTATGCAAAATTAAAACTGGATTATCAAAATGGACGGGTTTTCAAACAGTGTAAAGTGAGAGCATGTAATTTCCTATTAATATAAAGAGAAGTGTTATTCACTAAGACTCAGCACGGGCTCATTAAGACTAAACTGTACTCAGTTCAGTTCAGTTCAGTTGCTCAGTCATGTCTGACTCTTTGCAACCCCACGAATTGCAGCACGCCAGGCCTCCCTGTCCATCACCAACTCCAGGAGTTCACTCAAACTCTTCTCCATCAAGTCGGTGATGCCATCCAGCCATCTCAACCTCTGTTGTCCCCTTCCACTCCTGCCTCCAGTGCCTGCCAGCATCAGAGTATTTTCCTATGTGTCAATTCTTCGCATGAAGTGGCCAAAGTACTGGGGTTTCAGCTTTAGCATCAGTCCTTCCAAAGAAATACCAGGACTAATATCCTTTAGGATGGACTGGTTGGATCTCCTTGCAGTCCAAGGGACTCTCAAGAGTCTTCTCCAACACCACACTTCAAAAGCATCAATTTTTTGGCGGTCAGCTTTCTTCACAGTCCAACTTTCACATCTATACATGACCACTGGAAAAACCATAGCCTTGACTAGCCGGACCTTTGTTCGCAAAATAATATCTCTCCTTTTGAATATGCTATCTAGGTTGGTCGTAACTTTCCTTCCAAGGAGTAAGCGTCTTTTAATTTCATGGCTGCAGTCACCATCTGCAGTGATTTTGGAGCCCAGAAACATAAAGTCTGACACTGTCTCCACTGTTTCCCCATCTATTTCCTAGGAAGTAATGGGACCAGATGCAATGATCTTCGTTTTCTGAATGTTGAGCTTTAAGCCAGCTTTTTCACTCTCCACTTTCATTTTCATCAAGAGGCTTTTTAGTTCCTCTTCACTTTCTGCCATAAGGGTGGTGTCATCTGCATATCTGAAGTTACTGATATTTCTCCTGGCAATCTTGATTCCAGCTTGTGCTTCTTCCAGCCCAGCATTTCTCATGATGTTCTCTGCATATAAGTTAAATAAGCAGGGTGACAATATACGGCCTTGATGTACTCCTTTTCCTATTTGGAACCAGCCTGTTGTTCCATGTGTACTTCTAACTGTTGCTTCCTGGCCTGCACATAGGTTTCTCAAGAGGCAGATCAGGTGGTCTGGTATTTCCATCTCTTCTGGATTTTCCACAGTTTATTGTGATCCACACAGTCAAAGGCTTTGGCATAGTCAATAAAGCAGAAATAGATGTTTTTCTGGAACTCTCTTATTTTTTCAATGATCCAGCAGATGTTGGCAATTTGATCTCTGGTTCCTCTGCCTTTTCTAAAACCAGCTTGAACATCTGGAAGTTCACAATTCATGTATTGCTGAAGCCTGGCTTGGAGAATTTTGAGCATTACTTTACTAGCGTGTGCGATGAGTACAATTGTGTGGTATTTTGAGCATTCTTTGGCATTGCCTTTCTTTGGGATTGGGAAGATCCCTTGGAGAAGGAAATGGCAACCCGCTCCAGTATCCTTGCCTGGAAAGTCTCATGGACAGAGAAGCCTGGTGGGCTGCAGTCCATGGGGTCGCAAAAAGTCGGGCACGACTGAGTGACTAACACTTACTTACTTACTTCTTTGGGATTGGAATGAAAACGGACCTTTTCCAGTCCTGTGGCCACTGCTGAGTTTTCCAAATTTGCTGGCATATTGAGTGCAGCACTTTTACAGCATCATGTTTCAGGATTTGAAATAGCTTAACTGGAATGCCATCACCTCCACTAGCTTTGTTCGTAGTGATGCTTTCTAAGGCCCACTTGACTTCACATTCCAGGATGTCTGGCTCTAGCTGAGTGATCACACCACTGTGATTATCTGGGTCATGAAGCTCTTTTTTGTACAGTTCTTCTGTGTATTCTTGCCACCTCTTCTTAATATCTTCTGCTTCTGTTAGGTCCATACCATTCCTGTCCTTTATTGAGCCCATCTTTGCATGAACTGTTCCCTTGGTATCTCTAATTTTCTTGACGAGATCTCTAGTCTTTCCCATTCTGTTGTTTTCCTCTATTTCTTTGCATTGATCGCTGAAGAAGGCTTTCTTATCTCTCCTTGCTATTCTTTGGAATTCTGCATTCAGATGCTTATGTCTTTCCTTTTCTCTTTTGCTTTTTGTTTCTCTTCTTTTCACAACTATTTGTAAGGCCTCCTGAGACAGCCATTTTGCTTTTTTGCATTTCTTTTCCATGGGGATGGTCTTGATCCCTGTCTCCTGTACAATGTCATGAACCTCCGTCCATAGTTCATCTGGCACTCTATCTTATCAGATTTAGTCTCTTAAATCTATTTCTCACTTCCACTGTATAATCATAAGGGATTTGATTTAGGTCATACCTGAATGTAGTTTTCCCTACTTTCTTCAATTTCAGTCTGAATTTGGCAATAAGGAGTTCATTATCTGAGCCACAGTCAGCTCCCAGTCTTGTTTTTGCTGACCGTATAGAGCTTCTCCA
Source organism: Budorcas taxicolor (assembly GCF_023091745.1). Taxonomy (NCBI): domain Eukaryota; kingdom Metazoa; phylum Chordata; class Mammalia; order Artiodactyla; family Bovidae; genus Budorcas; species Budorcas taxicolor. The sequence continues at coordinate 43,964,374 of NC_068917.1, read as the reverse complement.
TCTTTGGCTGCAAAGAATATAATCAATTTGATTTTGGTGTTGACCATCTGGTGATGTCCATGTGTAGAGTCTTCTCTTGTCTTGTCAGAAGAGGGTGTTTGCTATGACCAGTGTGTTCTCTTGGCAAAACTCTATTAGCCTTTACCAAATTTGCCTGTTACCCCAGGTGTTTCTTGACTTCCTACTTTTGCATTCCAGTCCCCTATAATGAAAAGGACATCTTTTTTGGGTGTTAGTTCTTAAAGGTTTTGGAGATCTTCATAGAAGCATTCAACTGTTTTTGAGATTGCATCCAAGTACTGCATTTTGGACTCTTGTTGACCATGATGGCTACTCCATTTCTTCTCAGGCATTCCTGCCCGAAGTAGTAGATATAATGGTCATCTGAGTTAAATTCACCCATTCCAGTCCATTTTAGTTCCCTGATTCCTAGAATGTCAACGTTCACTCTTGCCATCTCCTGTTTGACCACATCCAGTTTGCCTTGATTCATGGACCTGACATTCCAGGTTCCTATGCAATATTGCTCTTTACAGCACTGGACCTTGCTTCTATCACCAGTCACATCCACAGCTGGGTATTGTTTTTGCTTTGGCTCCATCCCTTCATTATTTCTGGAGTTATTTCTCCACTGATCTCCAGTAGCATATTGGGCATCTACTGACCCAGGGAGTTCCCCTTTTAGTATCCTATCATTTTGCCTTTTCATAGTGTTCATGGGGTTCTCAAGGCAAGAATACTGAAGTGGTTTGCCATTCCCTTCTCCAGTGGACCACATTCTGTCAGACCTCTCCACCAGGACCCGCTCGTCTTGGGTGGCCCCACATGGCATGGCTTAGTTTCATTGGGTTAGACAAGGCTGTGGTCCATGTGATTAGACTGGCTAGTTTTCTGTGATTATGGTTTCAGTATGTCTGCCCTGTGATGCCCTCTCACAACACTTACCATCTTACTTGGGTAAACTGAACTCAGACTAACTTAATTTTCTTTTTTGGTAGGTTAACTACTACTGTTAAGAGGAGCTACTATTTCTTCAGTACTCGATATTTGGCTCTTGGTTAATGCTTTATTTGTATTTTCTTAGTTGATCTGAAGTATTATTTTCCCCCATCTTATAGATAAAATAACAGAAGTTTAGAGCAGTAAATATCCCAAGATCACAATGCTAAAACAAGGCAACAGGAATTTTAGCATAGGCAGCCACATCATAGGCAGTGCTGTATTGCCACTAAAGAGTATAGGATGAGTATATACCAAGAATGCTATTGAAATGGTACACCCTCGGGGAGAATGGGTACATGTATATGTATGGCTGAATACCGTTGCTGTCCACTTAAAACTATCACAATATTGTTAATTGGCTATACTCCAATATAAAATAAAAAGTCTTAAAAAATTTTTGAACAGGGGGGCTTCCCTGGTGGCTCAGTGGTAAACAATCTGCTGTGAATGCAAGAGACGCAGGAGACCTGGGTTTAATCGCTGGTCTGGGAAGATCCCACATACCGTGGAGCAACCAAGGTCATGCAGCACAGCTACTGAGTGGCTGCTCTAGAGCCCGGGAGCCACAGCCAATGAGCCTGTGTGTCCTGGAGCCCACACTCTGCAACAAGAGAGGCCGCTGCAATGAGAAGCCCACACACAGAAACTAGAGTGTAGCCCACACTGGCAGCAATCAGAGAAAAGCCCACGCATACCAAGATCCAGCACAACCAAAAATAAATTAATAAATACATACATAATTTTTTTTTTTTTTTTAATTTTAAAATCTTTAATTCTTACATGTGGGAACACATAATTTTTTTAAAAAGGAAGAAATGGTATACCTGAATGGGGACAAAGTATAAAAGGATGAATTAGCTGATGGTACTCTTGGGGTGATCCATAAACGATAGAATGATCATTTTCAAAGAGCACTGATTAATGTGTCATTGTCTATGAATAAAGAAATCTCCAGTGATCTAATCCCAGAATTTTATCCTATTTTATGTTTTTTATGAACAACTTGGCTAAATAAATAAATTGGATCTTATCATATATGTGGATAACCTGAAATTTAGTTAGCTAGTATCTAATGACAAAATTGGTTTCTCCAACATCTTAGCACAGGTTCAATAAAACAAGAGATAGCATATTAGGACAAAATATAAAATGTATCACTTCAGTTTTAAAAAATCTACCCAGCGATATATGGAGAAAAACAGAAGAACCAACAATAATTGATGAATAGCTTCTCTTCATGTGGCCAGGGCAGTGGTATTACAGCCCCAGGGTAAGGCATCTTACCAAGGCAAAAAGTCCAAATAAGGAAGCTTTAGATTCTATCACTGAACTCTTTGTGGAAAGGCTCCAAAAACACAAGTGGAAAAATTGTGCCAAGAGTGAAGTCCAGCAAGTAACACGGGGGAAATATTAAAGAGCAAGCAAAGAGGAAGTTTAGCAGTTGTGAGAATTTGAAGCGGGAGATGGAGAAAGATATCAGAAAAATCAAACTATTTTATAATCTCTTTTTTCCCTTATAGATACACTCTTTTTTTCAGAAGTCAGGAAAAATTTATTGCATAAAAAATTCTCTATAGAGAATTCTCTACATTACCCCAAAACACGAAATTTCAATTCAAAGTGGATCAAAGAAATAAATGTGCAGAACAAAGCCTAAATCACATTAGAAAAATATAAATGACAATAAATTTGTGCTTAAGTGTAAAACAAAATTATGATTACCAAGTGGAAATATGGTGGGGGGGGGATAACTTAGGAGTTTGGGATTAACGTATACACACTACTCACTACTATATATAAAATAGATAATCTAAAAGGACTTACTATATAGCACAGGGAACTCCACTCAATATTCCATTATAATCTGTATGGGAAAGGAATCTAAAAAAGAATGAATATATGTATATGTATAACTGAACCACTTTGCCATATACCTGTAACTAACACTGCACTGTAAATCAATTATACTTCAATAATTAAAAAAAAATCTCACACATTTATCTTTTTTTTTTAATTGGAGGCTAACTGACTTACAATATTGTGTTGGCCTCTGCCATACATCAACATGAATCTGTCACAGGTATACACATGTCCCCTCCCTCCTCAATCCCACTCCCATCTCCCACCCCATCTCATCACTCTAGGTTGTCGCAGAGCACTGGGTTGAGCTCCCTTTGTCACAGAGCAAATTCCTACTTGCTATCCACTCTACCTGTGACAATGTACATGTTTCCATGCTTTCCTCTCAATTTCTCCCAATCTCTCCTTCCCGCACCAGGCCCCCAAGTCCATGCTCGATGTCTGCGTCTCGAGTGCTGTCCTGCAAATAGGTTCATCAGTACCATCTTTCTAGCTTCCATATACATACGTTAATATACAATACTTGTCTTTCTCTTTCTGACTTACTTCACTCTGATACATACTCTTTATTTTCCTTTCCTCTCTTAAGTGTGTAGTGTAATAGTGGAAGGTCTCCAATTACTGAGGGCTTCAATTATTTTCTTTATCTGTACTATAAGCAGGCCTTTAAGTGGCTTTTGTAGTAAATAATGTTTCTTTATTTATTACCTTAATGTTTAAAAAATATTTGTTTCTGTTTTTTTAAAAAATCTTTTTACATGTGAACTATTTTAAAGGATTTTAGGCTTGAATATGCATGTGTCCCTTGATGTTAAGGGAAGCTGATTTTCAGACTACACAGCTGCATTGAAGCTTCTTTTTATTTAGTTTCTGGGAAGTATTTCGGAGAAGGCAATGGCACCCCACTCCAGTACTCTTGCCTGGAAAATCCCATGGACGGAGGAGCCTGGTAGGCTACAGTCCATGGGGTTACTAAAAGTCAGACACGACTGAGCGACTTCACTTTCACTTTTCACTTTCATGCATTGGAGAAGGAAATGGCAACCCACTCCAGTGTTCTTGCCTGGAGAATCCCAGGGACGGCAGAGCCTGGTGGGCTGCCATATGGGGTCGCACAGAGTCGGACACGACTGAAGTGACTTAGCAGCAGCAGCCGGGAAGTATTTGAAGAAGTATGTATAGCAGCTATAAAGAGCTTTGATTCTTCTGGAAAATACATTGGATAGAAATATGAGTATGACGTGACTAGTAAAAAAAGCTAAGATGATGTGATGCTACACTGATAAAATTATACTATATAGTAAGAAGGAACTAATCATCTCTTTCTCTCTACGTATATATGTGTATGTATGTGTGTGTGTATATATATATAAATAAATCCACACATGGAAGAATATCTAACTCTAACACTTTAAGAGGATGAATAAAAATACCCTTGTATTTCCAGAGAGTGACCTAGGTGATGAAGAGATTTGCTTCTTAAAGAAATCGTGATGTTCTTCCTGGAGAATAATAATGTAATGTGCATGCATGCATGTGTGCGTGCTCAGTCATGTCTGACTCTTTGTAACCCCATGGACTATAGCCTGCCAGGCTCCTCTGTCCTTGGAATTTTCCAGGCAAGAATACTGGAGTGGTTTGCCATTTCTTACTCTAGGGGATCTTTCCAAGCAAGGGTCTCTTGCATCTCCTGCTTTGGCAGGTGGATTCTTTACCACTAAGCCACCTGGGGAATATGCAGTCACTATTTATTGAACTGTAAATCAACAAAATAATAAGTTGTAAAAGCAAATGAAAAAAATCAGAGCTTTATCACTTTACAAGGTAGTGTAGTAGCTGAACGCACAGGCTCTAGAACTATCCTGCTTAGATATATAGCCTAGATCCTTGACTTACTAGTTGTTAAGACAGTAATTTAAATGTCCATTGACATAGGAGTGGGAAAGGAGATGTGGTACATAGATGCAACGGAATATTATGCAGTCATAAAAATGAATGAAATAGTGCCATTTGCCCCACATGGATGGTCTTAGAGATTGTTATACTGAGTCAGAGAAAGCTAAATATCATATAATATTGCTTATATGTGGATCTAAAGAAAGGGTACAAATGAACTTACTTACAAAATAGAAACAGAGTCACAGATATAGAAAACAAACTTATGGTTACCAGGGAGGAAAGGGGGGAGGGGAGGGATAAAGTGGGAGATTGGGATTGACATATACACACTGCTGCTGCTGCTGTTGCTGTCACTTCAGTCATGTCCGACTCTGTGTGACCCTATAGATGGCAGCCCACCAGGCTCCTCCGTCCCTGGGATTCTCCAGGCAACAATACTGGAGTGGGTATATACATACTACTATATATAAAACAGATAACTAATAAGAACCTACTTAGTAGGTATAACGCAGAGGACTCTACTCAATACTCTGTAATGACCTATACAGGAAAGGAATCTAAAAAGAGTGAATATATGTATAACTTGCTGTACACTTGAAACTAACACAACCTTGTAAATCAACCATCCACCAATACAAATTAAAAAAAAAAACATTCTCAAGTTACTTAACTACTCTGTGTAGTAGTTTTCTCATCTATATAATGGTCTTGAACAACTTGGGTTTGCACCACATAGGTCCACTTTTACTCAGACTTTTTCCTAAGGTAAATACAGTGGTAGTATGTAGACTGTGAATCTGTGGATGCAGAGGAAGTGTGGATATGGAGGGCCACTGTGTAACTCCTGCATTGTTCAGGGGTGAACTGTAATTAGGATTTAATTCATTTAATTAGGATTAAATGAATGAAGCTATGTATTAATAAAACATAGACAATATTTGCTGGTATATATCAAGTACTTAATACAATGTAGTTACTAGTAAAGCATAATAGAAATTTACTTCTTGTTAGATAACCTAAACTAATGATTAGACCTTTGATGATGGTTCAGTCAGGAAAGAGACTGATGGTGAAGGAAAGAATGGTCACAGTCAGGTTTGAGAATTTGAGTTTGCTTGTGTTTATCATGGAATATATCTGGCTGAAGCAAAATGGATCCTAATCACTAAGTTAGTATATCTTCAACTCTCTCGTGAGGTCTCATTACTCAGCAAAATAGAACACAAACTGATTGATATTTGATTTTTTTAAGTCGGATTATCAAGAAGTAATCTAGCACACCTGGACAAGCTCCTCGAGTATTTTTATAAAGAGGCAGGACAATAAAACCTATTGAGAAAATTCTATTAAAATTATTATGAAAGGTACCTCTCACTTCACTATGAGCAGAGGTGGCTCATTAGAATAAATTATAGTATGTGCAGATTATATGAAATCAAGAAAATATGTAGATACGAATGAAAACACTTCTATCATAAAGGAAACTTTATTATACCTCTTAGCAAATGACATTTTATGTCCCCTGTGTGCTTTGCCTTAAATCTTCTCCCAAATGACAAATTTTAGAAATAGAAGCCTTTTATCTGAGAAAGGAAAGAGTTGGACAACAATTAACATTTGTTGATACTTGGACTTTTAATTAGATTTTATGTTAAAACAAGGACACCAATTTGAATAACAATGGACTGCAGTTCTATCCTGGATATTTTGTATATTTTGTTAGGCTAAGAAACTCTGGGTCTCAGAGGCTCCTGACTGATTTAATCCTTTCACAAATTTTTATTGAACATTTACTATGTACCAAACTCTTTCCTAAGCCCTCAAAAGAGAGCAGGAACAAGACAGTGCACGGATAAAAGTGAAAGTGAAAGGATTAGTCACTCAGTCGTGTACAGCTCTTTGTGACCCCATGGACTGTGGCCCCCCAGGCTTCTCTCCTCCATTCATGGAATTCTCCAGGCAAGAATACTGGAGTGGTTTGCTGTTTCTTTCTCCAGGGGGTCTTTCCGACTCAGGGATCGCACCCAGGTCTCCTACATTGCAGGCAGTCTATCATCTGAGTCGCCAGTGAGGCACTCATAGGATTTACATTCTAGTGAGGAGACACAACAGATAAACAAGAAAAATTCCAGACAGTGGTACGTTTAGAATTGAATAGAACATAAAGATGGGGGAAAAAACTAGATGGCTACTTTGGAATGAGTGTCCAGAGAGGCTTCTCTAAGGAGCTGGCATCCCAACTGAGATATGAATGATAATAAGCATCCAGAACTGTGAGGGACAAGAAGGAAAATCATCCCAAGGAAAGTACCAAGTACCAAGACCTCAAGGTGAGAGGGAAGGCTAAATTGGCTGAACTTGGTCAGGATATTTAGGGGAAGTTCAGAGATGTTGAGTCCAGGTTATTTATGATGTGATAGGACAAGATAAAACAACTGAGATTTTAGCTAGGATCAGAAGCCAGGCATTTGGTTGGTTTTAAACAGAGGAGTGACATGATCTAATTATATTTTATTTAAATAAATTGCTCTTGCTGTTCCATGATGTTTACCTTATAGAAAGCAGGAGTGCAAGAGAGGAGACCAATTGGAAGGTTATGACAATAGTCCAGGCGAGAAATGGAGATGATTTAGATGGGGGTAGCAATGGCACCCCATTCCAGTACTCTCGCCTGAAAATCCCATGGACGGAGGACCCTGGTAGGCTGCAGTCCATGAAGTCGCTAAGAGTCGGACACTACTGAGAGACTTCACTTTCACTTTTCACTTTCATGCATTGGAGAAGGCAATGGCAACCCACTCCAGTGCTCTTGCCTGGAGAATCCCAGGGATGGGGGAGCCTGGTGGGCTGCCGTCTCTGGGGTCGCACAGAGTCGGACACAACTGAAGCGACTTAGCAGCAGCAGCAGTAGTAATGCAAATAATGATAAATAGTCATGTTTGGGATGACTTTTGGAATTAGAGGTGATAGAACTTGTGGAAGACTGGAAGGAGAGAGGTAAGGAGAAAGAGAGAGAGAGAGAGCACGGCACAGAAAGAGAGAGGGAAAGAAGAGGGAAACAGAGGGAGAAGGGAGGAACTGTGGGCTATATTACAGATGTTTTTGGCCTAAGAAAATTAGTAGAAGTTGTGCCATTTTCCTGAGATTAGTAATCTTGGGGAAGGAATGGATTGGGGTAGAAAAATAAGCTTTAGATGCCTATTAGCCATTCAAGAAGAGTGGACACATATGAAGCTGGATATCTGAATCAAAGTTTTGGAGAGGGAGTTACAAGATTATGATTTGAAAGCCTAGTCTACCTGAAGCCATGAAAATTAGTGCCACAGCTTAAAAAAATAGGGCCAAGTTACTGAGCCATTGAGTACTCCACCATTTAGAGGCTGGATAGAAGAGGAGGAGGAGCCAGAATTCAAGACAGAAGGATCAACCAGTGAGCGAGGAGAAAAGGCAAGAGAGGTGCTAACCAGGAGGCCAAGAGAAGAAACCATTTCAATAAGGAGGGAGTGGTCAAATATGTTGAATGCTGCTGAGAAATGAATTAAGACCACACCAGAGACCGCTGGATTTGGAAGTCCCAGTGGAATGGTGGGTCCCAAAGCTCAGTTAGAATAAACTGATGCATGAATGTGAATGAGGAAAGAAAGAAAGCAACTACTGACAAGAAAAAAATACTTCTAGATGATATAATCATTAGAAATTGAACAGGCTCACTTATGATACTGAAAAAGCTCAAAGATGTGTCTATTAATACAATTGAAATGAGGGATTTGTGCATTTGTGAGTTCGACCAGATGACCTTGAAAATATCCATCATACAATGATGTTCTAGGATTCTTTTTATTCTACAGTATTTATCTGATTTTTCTATTGCTTGCCTAAAATGTCAGTTCAGTGTCCCCAACCTGATCCCTCTGCAACCTTATCAAGGATAGATAAATTATTTTCATTAGCCTTTATAAAATACTGGCAATAGCTCTTGAATTTTTATTACTTTCTCAGTAGGCTCTAGATTGGAATAAATTGGTCTCATTCAACTGTCTCATAATGTAGACAGGACAATTAAGGCCCTGAGAAGTGGAATGATTAGTCAAATATAAAATTCAAAGACAACAGCAAAGCTAGGACTAGAACCCAAGTCTCATTTCATTTCTCATCATCTTATTATTTCTCCATTTTTGGTTTATAGCTTTCTAATTTTTATAAACTATCTGCTTAAGTTAAGAGCTTTCGAAGTTGCACTGTTTGAAATAGCAAAATAAAAAGCAACCAAAAAACAAGGAACACCTGAAAGTCTCAGCATCAGAGCACAGAAGCTCCTTTTAGGGAAGGAGCTGGAGCATTCATTCCTCCAGCTGCTGGCAAAGCGGCAGCTGAGGGCTGTCCGCCAAGTGCTTTCCTCGAGATTGTCGTCTTCCCTGGGGGTGGCTACAGCAGCAATCCATCATAAGATGGAAGTGGTAAATACGGGATCAAGCATGAGCAGGATGGAAGGCACACATAAGCGGTATTGCACCTCTCCCTCAGCATGAACCAGTGGCCACAGGAGGGGCCCCTGATGATGAGCTCAGGGAAGAGGAAAAAGCCTAAGAGATGGTTCACAGACGGGCATCCTGATATGAAGTGCAAGGTGAGAATGGTCTGCCTCTGCTCTACAGCCTCACTCAAGGGTGTCTCTGACAGAAAGCTGTGAAGGGAAATCCTCTCAACGTGCAGACCTTCCAGTATTGCATCTGGTCATTCAACTTGCAGGGAAGAATGGTAGACCACAGTAAAGCATGCCTGTTCACGAGCAGAGGAAGATGCCGAGCTGGTTGTTCAGAAACCCAGAAAAAGAAAAATGATAAGATTAGTGACAAGGGTGTCTGGGAAGCTCTGTGTGGGTGGGCCTATGGGAATGAGCCCGTGTGTGATCTTTGTATCACATGTCAATGTCCTTTAGAGAATTTCCCTACTTCTATTATCTTTTGTAGAAGAGGCATTAAACCACCAAAAATACAGAATGGTATAGAAAATTGCCAATGGTATGACATTTGACCACTCTGAATTCCTGCCACTCTTCAAGGGGAAGCAATTCATCTTGGTTATAATCAATACCTTTTCCAGGTATGGCCAATTTCACAAGACCTCAGACATCATCACTATTCAAAGGCTTACAGAGTGATCCATTGACATGGGATCTTTACAACATTGCATCTGACTAACAGACCACTTGACAACAAAGGAGATAGGGCTTTGAACACAGGACCTGGAGACCCACTGCTCCATCCAGAAGATCACATACTGCACCATTCAGAAGTTGCCAGAGGTAGAAAGAGTAACAGAGTAGCATTTTGAAGTTTTGACTGAGGCACCAGCTTGGATTTGAGACTCTACAATAATGGGAGGCTTTACTCCTTGGTTTCAGTGTGTCTGCCCTCTGATGGCCTCTTGCAACACTTACCATCTTACTTGGGTTTCTCTTACCTTGGCGTGGGGTATCTCTTCATGGCTGCTCCAGCAAAGCACAGCCGCTGTGCCTTACCTTGGACGAGGGGTATCTCCTTACCGCCACGGTTCCTGACCTTCAACGTGGGATGGCTCCTCCAGGGCCTCCTGTGCCTGTGCGGCCACCACTCCTCAGGTTGCTCCTCCCTGCCGCCAGCCCTGGCCTCTCGCGTGGGTGGCTCCTCCCAGCTGCCGCCCCTGGCCTCGGGCTCCGGGTGGCTCCTCAAGGTCACCGCCCCTGGCCTCGGGTGCGAGGTGGCTTCTCCTGGCCGCCCCTGGCCTCGGACGCGGGGTAGCTTCTCTCGGCCGCCGCCCCTGACCTCGGATGCAGGGTAGCTCCTCTCCGCCGTTCCTGCGCTGTCGCAGCCTGGCACTCTAGGCCGCTGCCCCTGACCTCGGACGTGGGGTAGCTCCTCTCGGCAGCGCTTAGTGAGCCGGCTCGCAGCCGCTTGAACTGTGGTGTTGGAGAAGACTCTTGAGAGTCCCTTGGACTGCAAGGAGATCCAACCAGTCCATTCTGAAGGAGATCAACCCTGGGATTTCTTTGGAGGGAATGATGCTGAAGCTGAAACTCCAGTACTTTGGCCACCTCATGCGAATAGTTGACTCATTGGAAAAGACTCTCATGCTGGGAGAGATTGGGGGCAGGAGGAGAAGGGGACGACTCAGGATGAGATGGCTGGATGGCATCACGGACTCGATGGACGTGAGTCTGAGTGAACTCCGGGAGGTGGTGATGGACAGGGAGGTCTGGCGTGCTGCGATTCATGGGGTCGCAGAGTCGGACACGACTGAGTGACTGAACTGAACTGAACTTACTCCTTGGAAGAAAAGTTATGACCAACCTAGATAGTATATTCAAAAGCAGAGACATTACTTTGCCGACTAAGGTCCATCTAGTCAAGGCTGTGGTTTCTCCAGGGGTCATGTATGGATGTGAGAGTTGGACTGTGAAGAAGGCTGAGCGCCGAAGAATTGATGCTTTTGAACTGTGGTGTTGGAGAAGACTCTTGCGAGTCCCTTGGACTGCAAGGAGATCCAACCAGTCCATTCTGAAGGAGATCAGCCCTGGGATTTCTTTGGAAGGACTGATGCTAAAGCTGAAACTTCAGTACTTTGGCCACCTCATGCGAAGAGTTGACTCACTGGAAAAGACTCTGATGCTGGGAGGGATTGGGGGCAGGAGGAGAAGGGGATGACAGAGGATGAGATGGCTGGATGGCATCACTGACTCAATGGACGTGAGTCTGAGTGAACTCCGGGAGTTGGTGATGGACAGGGAGGCCTGGCATGCTGCGATTCATGGGGTCGCAAAGAGTCAGACATAACTGAGCGACTGAACTGAACTGAACTGAACTATGCTCTAGTATCAAGTTACACCCTAAATCAGGGACTATTCTATGATGCTATGTTCCCAAAAGGTAGAATGTATGAGTCTGGGACTAACAGAAGGAAGTCTCTTAGGCTCTTAGGATGGTCCCTGCTGACCATCCCTCCAAGTGACCAACCTGTGGAATTCATGCTTCCCATCTCTACAACTCTAGGTATAGTTTATGTTTAGTTGTTAAGTCATGTCCAACTCTTTGGCTACTCCATAGACTGTAGTCCACCAGGCTCCTCTGTCTATGGGATTTCCCAGGCAAAATACTGGAATGGGTTGCCATTTCCTTCTCCAGGGGATCTTCCCAATCCAGGGACTGAACCTGCATCTCCTGCATTGGTAGACAGTTTCTTTACCACTGAGACACCATGAATCTAAATGTTCCGTCTCACAGAGGGGGGAAATAATCCATCAAAAGACATAATAAGACTTCCATTAAATTTTAAGTTAAAACAACCACTGTCACTTTGGGGTCCTTATGATAAGAAGAAAGTACACAAAGAAAGGTGTCACCATCTGGGCATGAGGTGGAGGTAGAAGAGATGCTTCACAGTGACAGCAGGGAGGACTCTGGTTTGGTACCTATGAAAGTACCTACCTTTGGTAATATTGGTAAAATATGGTAAATATTGGTAAAATTTGGAAATCTCTACCCTCTGAACCACACTGACCAATCGTAACAATGACTTGTTGTTCAGTTGCTGAGTCGTGTTCGACTCTTTGTGACCCCATGGACTGCAGCACACCTGACTTCTCTGTCCTTCACCAACTCCTGGAGCTTACTCAAATTCACGTCCATTGAGTCAGTGATGCCATCTGACTATCTTATCCTCTTTCATCTCCTTCTCCTCCTGCCTTCAATCTTTCCCAGAATCAGGGCCTTTTCTAAAGAGTCAGCTCTTCTCATCAAGTGGCCAAAGTACTGGAACTTCAGCTTCAGCATCAGTCCTTCCAATGAATATTCAGGACTGATTTCTTTTAGGATGGACTGGTTGGATCTCCTTGCAGTCCAAGGGATTCTCAAGAGTCTTCTCCAACACTACATTTCAAAAAAAAAAAAAAAAAAAATCAATCCTTCAGCTCTCAGCCTTCTTTATGGTCCAACTTTCACATCCATACATGACTACTGGACAAACCATAGCTTTGACAATACAGACCTTTATTGGCAAAATAATGCCTCTGCTTTTTAATATGCTGTCTAGGTTGGTCATAGTTTTTCTTCCAAGGAGAAAGTGTCTTTTAATTTCATGGCTGCAGTCACCATGTGCAGTTATTTTGGAGCCTAAGAAAATAAAAATCTGTGACTGTTTCCATTGTTTCCCTATCTATTTGCCATGATGAGATTGGATGCCATGATCTTCATTTTCTGAATGTTAAGTTTTAAGCCAGCTTTTTCAATGACTGGACAAGTACAACCATGGCCTGAGAAAGTCACAATGACAGGGATCAGACTTGTGAGAGATTAGGGTCTGGGTCACTTCATCATGTAAGCCACCTGAATCAGCTGAGATGTTAGCCAAGTGTGAGTGGAATCTAGATCATATAGTAGAAGAATGATGCAATAATAACTTAGTAAAAGATAAAAGTGCATTCAAGCATCACAGGAGATGGACTGTGACAGGAGTCTCACAGGAGATAGTCACCCAGATCCCTCCCTTCAGGACTGAGGAATTTATCACCTCAGTTGCTGGTCGGATGGACAACTTATGGCACTCAGCTGAACGTCTGTCTGTGAACTGTCCTCAGCTTGAAAGAGCTACCTCGTCCAAGATCACAACTACTTCTGGGGCACAGATCCTGCTCGGTTACTGGATAATAAGAGTGTTCAAACACCCAGCCCCTCTGTCTCAAGGACCAACAACTCTGAAGGGCCCTTCCAGCTCTAGAGCCCCCCCCAGGGTCTTTTTGCAGCTTCACTGTGGTCCTACTCTTCCCTCACCCAATCTTACTTTCTCTACTTGCTCATATAAGGGTTGAGTCTAAGGCCTTTCACTTATAAAATCATTGCGTACAAATCTCTGAGTATCTGTTTCTCATGGACAGCTAATTCAAAAAGCATATAGCATGCCCTAAGTGTATGCCATGCCCTAAGCCCAACTCATTAGAAAAGATCCTAATGCTGGGAAACACTGAGGACAGGAGGAGAAGGGGGCGACAGAGGATGAGATGGTTGGATGGCATCACTGACTCAATGGATATGAATTTGAGCAAACTCTGTGAGATAGTGAAGGACAGGGAAGCCTGGTGTTCTGCAGTTCATGGGTTCACAAAGTGCCAGACGATACCTGGTGATTGAACAACAACATGCTTATGTGAGATAATATTTGCTAGTTATGAGGATGGCATTGTAGATTATTTCATGAAATTGAGAAAATCAGGTTAGGGCAATTGTGAAATGTTTGATCCAACTTTCGTAAATGTAATTATATGTAAATATTCAATATATTCTGAGAAGAAGCATAAGGTAGCAAAATATTAACAGCGGCTATCTTTGGCTACAAGGCTTATAGTGATTTTTCTCAATTTTTAATAATCAACAGTAGGCAGTTATTTTTAATGAACTAAAATACTTAGTAAAAATGTTGACTGTATACTAGAGAGATGTATGTATAAAACAGAAGGAAGTAGAGACAAAAAGCACAGAGTCCAACATAATTACTGTTTATTCTAGATGACCCATGATTTAAGAATGAAAAACAATTCACCTCTCTTACCTAATTCATCCACTGGCTTAATCGAAGTTACCTGGTGAGGTGGACATATAGGAAACTAACATCTAGGAAACTAACATCTAGGAGTGGGATTGCTGGGTGATAGGGCCACTCTATGCTGAAACTTTTGAGGGACTACCAGACTGTTTTCCAAAGTGGTTGCACCATTGTACAGTCAGCAGTTATTATAAACCACATTATTTTCCCACCTGAGTCCAAGCAGCTTTCTCTTGTGGTCTGAAATATTCTGTCAGACACAGATTAGTCATTTCTCTTCAGTGGGTCTGTGCAGGGTCCCTACCAAGAGAAAGACTATGTATGGCAAGTACAAAGAATTTGGTTGGTTCCCAAGGCATCATACACATAGAAAAATGAGTCAATCATATTAGTTTTCTTCAAGACTAACACTCAGCTCCTGGTGCAGCCCGTCACTATTCCTGTTTAGCCTTTAAGGTGTGCTTTCATTCACCAACCCCCTCAAGAATTGCTACAATAAAGATGGGAACCTTTTCATTGTCCTGTCCAGCTCTTTGTGATCCTACTGACTGTAGCCCATCAGGCTCCTCAGTCCATGGGGTTCTCTAGGAAAGAATACTGGAGTGGGTCGCCATGCCCTTCTCCAGGGGATCTTCTCAATCCAGGGATCGAACCCACATCTCATTATGTCTCCTCCATTGGCAGATGGGTTCTTTACCACTAACACCAGCGGGGAAGCTCTGTCTGTCTCTACAATCCCCTCAAAGAAAGGAGCCTTGATACTACCCACTCAGTTGCTTCACCTTGCACAGGGAGCCACATTTTAATTGAAATCAGGAATTATAAAAATTGTTACTCAGTATAAGACTGTTTTGCTTGCTTTAAAAAAAAAAATTGCTGCATAAATTTTAAAAACAGGTGATCCTTGCTTTTCCCTTCTCCTCTCCCAAGGCTAGATCATTCCAAATGTTGTCAGGAAATTTGCCATATACTGTGGTTGAACATCAGATTCAATCCCCACGTTCTTGGCAGCAATTCTTATCTGATAAAAGGAAGCATACAGTGCTTAAAAACATTTTCTGGTACAAAAATTTAAATGGGGAAGTTATGATTTATACTAGTGGCATCAAGGAGCCCGACGGTCACAATGTCTTTTAACAGTTCCACAGAAAAAACAGAAGTGTTCTTCAAGTGGGTGTTTCTTGATCAACTCTAAATAAAAACCCAATGAATCACATCAAAATATATTTTCTGTGAGGATGTTTTTGAGGAGGTTAATTAAATGTATTTCAAGAGCAATGTGGCTGCATTTAATGTGATTTTGAAGTTCACTAATTTGATGTGATATAATACATTAATAAAGGCTGTACATACATATTTTGAAATAGTTTATATCCCTTCCAAGTGACTGAATACATTATAAACTATGTTTTTATTATTTTGATTATGAAGTAGCAAATTAATTGGCAAAAAACTCACCCTCTTTTGTCAGGTCTGTTGAAACTTAGTCTTGAATTACTAGAAATAAGTGAGGTTTCCAGAAATGTATCATTCCCATTAATCAACTGCCCTGTATCTGG
This sequence comes from Budorcas taxicolor, assembly GCF_023091745.1. Classification (NCBI taxonomy): domain Eukaryota; kingdom Metazoa; phylum Chordata; class Mammalia; order Artiodactyla; family Bovidae; genus Budorcas; species Budorcas taxicolor. The sequence goes on along the minus strand of NC_068917.1, from coordinate 43,948,481 downwards.
CTTTCTGGTGCTTTATCTTCACAGGTGAAATCCTTAATCTCTTAGAGAATGATATGTTATATGTTGCACATTTACAAATTATTACATTAATGTGTTGCTGCTGCTGCTGCTGCTGCTGCTGCTAAGGCGCTTCAGTCGTGTCCGACTCTGTGCGACCCCATAGACGGCAGCCCACCAGGCTCCCCTGTCCCTGGGATTCTCCAGGCAAGAACACTGGAGTGGGTTGCCATTTCCTTCTCCAATGCATGAAAGTGAAAAGTGAAAGTGAAGTCGCTTGGTCGTGTCCTACCCTCAGCGACCCCATGGACTGCAGCCTTCTAGGCTCCTCCGTCCATGGGATTTTCCAGGAAAGAGTACTGGAGTGGGGTGCCATTGCCTTCTCCAACATTAATGCGTTGCATACTATATAATTCTCAACCAGAAGTTAAAAGCCTGGCCAACAATCAGAGTTAACCAGAGTTATTTACAAGCCATATTTTGTCATGAGTATTATAGAAGTAATATTTTTCAGTTATTTCTGATTACACAATATTTTTACTTGGCTCAAATTCCAAAAGACATAAAAGGTTTTTCTATGGAAAATCTCTCCCCTACTCCTATCTACTTGTGTAACCTTCCAGAGATACGTCACACATGAGCTGAGAGCACTAGTTGCTCAGTCGTGTTTGACTCTTTGCGACCCCATGGACTGTAGCCAATCAAGATCCTCTGTCTATAGAATTCTCCAGGCAGGAATACTGGAGTGAGTTGCCATTTCCTTCTCCAGGGGATCTTCCCAACCCCAGGACTGAACCCAGGTCTCCTGCACCGCAGCAGATTCTTTACAGTCTGAGCCACCAGGGACGCCAGAGTGCTCAGAGATGAAAACGTTCGTCATTTCACACATACATAAGCACATGTGTATGCTTATCCTTTTTTACAGCACTGGTAACAAGCGATACACACTCTGCATGTTTTACTTGGTAAGACATCTTGAAGATAAGCCCATATCCTCATACGAAGAAGCGCCTCATTCTCTTTTATATGTACATTGTATACTACTGTATGGATGAACCATAGATTGTTTAAAAATCTGGAAAGTTTTTTAAAACATTTGTTCCTGGGCCCTCTCATAGACCTACAGAATCAAAAAGTACAGGCTAGAATCTGGAATATGTATTTTTAACAAGCTCCTCAGAAGGCTGTTACCCTGTCAGCCCAGCAGATGGGTTCTGGGGACTCACCATTCTGGATGATCTCCTCTGAATGTTACTCTTTCCAGTTGATCTTTTTATTGAGGCTAGAAAGCAGAGCTCATATTTTCTGGGAAGAGCCTGACTCATTGGTGATACATTTTTCTATTGTTTGATTTATGAAACATTTTAAGCAAAAAATTTAGCCTTATGGATTGCTGCCGGGATAGTTAAGTCACCTATTGATTTGCTCCATATCACACTCAGTTGAAATGATTCTCAGTGAACTCAGCTTCTCTTCTGCTTTACATAACTCCCTGCAGAAGTTATGTTTTCCCTGACATGGGCAATACTCAGAGGAAAGCTGGAACACAGAAATAATGAGGGCCACAGTTTTTGTAAAATGGGAAGATCACAGTGGAGACTCTGATCAAATTCCCAAGGGAAGTACACACTCCCAACAGTGGAGAAAAACTGATTTTGATTCTCCAAGAAGGCCATGAAAATCTCCTAGGTCATCACTATATTCATTCAGTCAAGAGAAAATGATTTATTTTTTATCAAACAGAAGAATCAAAGGCAAATCACAACATAGCTGTATCCTCACTCTCCCCTCCCCACCCCCTTACCAGTATTTAACATGTTTTTGTCCCCACCTGGTAGTTAGTGGCACAGGATAGCACATCATCCAACAATATTTTCCCTAAAGGCCCTAACCATATAAGGCAGCAGTGATGAGTTTGATTTTTGGTCAATGTTTCAAGTTTTGGAACCACACAAATTACCTAAGAAAATGTAAAAACAATTAAAACAAAAAAATATATATTGGGTTGTTTTGATTCGGGGCAAGTGTAAAAAACGTTTGTGATTACATCGAATAATCCCCTTCTTTCCATTCATCCCTAAAATAAACCTTTCATTCTTTAATAACTGCTTCCCTTCTGATTTTACCAGGCTTATTATCTGTGGGCAGGCATAAACAAAATGGTTCACCAGTTGATTTTGCCTGGAGGTCTTGCAAGTAGATTTAGAGCCCTGCTATAATTAACACATTGGCTTTGTTTGAGCACTTTGAAAAAATAAAGCAATTGCTTAAAACAAGTAAAATAACAGATGTGCTTTTCCTTACAGCTTTGGATGCTAATGGTTCATGGATCTTAGCATCTTAATCAATGACAGTGACCTTTGAGATGGATTTTATGAAAGCAGAAAGGAACTAACAGGTACTGACTACATACTATTGATACGTGGATTACTTAAACTAATTATATAAGGTGTAGTCACATATTCTTATTTTATAGATGAAGATATGGAGGCTCAAAGAGGTTAAACAACTTACCCAAGTCAAATATCTAGTGAATGACATAGATAGGGCTTGAAATTGGTTCTGATTCCAAATATTATCCTGCTTCTACTAAATCATGTTCACTATCTAGACAAATAATACAATTTGGAGACATATTTACAAGAAAAAATAGTCAACATACTTAGATTAAAAACCTACTCAGTGTATCATTATGAATCCCCAACTGAGTGAGTGGATTCGATTTCTTACACAAGAATTTTTGTGGCTGAATGGATAATTATTGAACAGTTGTGCTATCAGATCTTACAGGTCACCAAAGAGCAGCTTTTCTAGATTCAGTACTATACATATATTGCACGAGCTTAGTTTCAGCTATAACTGAGCATAATAGGTTCTTGAGAAAGCTTCCAGATGAAAAAGTGATTTGCACCTTCTTTGTTGTTAATGTGTAGTTCTACGCTATATTTAATCAAATGTTTAATGTAGATTTAAGTATTGACTTTAAATATAGATCACTGACACACACTACTTAGTGCTTCTGCAATAAGATCACACAAAAAGAAATCAACCTCAAATAAGATTACATTTTTTTTTAAAGAAACCTGCTTACCTGTTCTGTGTCTCTCTGAGTTCAGCAATGTTGATGTTAAGATTTACCTAAGTATCTATACCTAACAAAACCTGGATAAATTATACAATATTAGACTTTTATTAAAACAAGAAAATAATTTGTTTTAAAAGGATTGAAACCACAGTAACTAATCAGAGTAATATATACTCTACCCTTAATCTAGTCACAAATATATTATGCATATATATGTATATATGCATGTGGCAGGAATATGTGTGCACGCGTATATGCACATTTTACACGGTGGATACTGATATCACCTGCCAGTCCTTTGCCAGGCCACATCTACATTTTGGTCTGATTTGGAGTCTTCTTCCATATTCTGCCTTATCCTCTTCCTAACGTCTCACCTTTTGGTCCAAAATGGATGGGATTTTAGGGCTCTTACTTTCATTACTTATTTATCTATTTATAAAACTATAAAGAGTAACTCTGAGTGTAATCTTTTAATTTTTAAATATTTTAATATACATAAGAAACACATTTACCCAATTCCAGACTGGTTCCAAATAGGAAAAAGAGTACGTCAAGGCTGTATATTGTCACCCTGCTTATTTGACTTATATGCAGACTACATCATGAGAAACGCTGGGCTGGAAGAAGCACAAGCTGGAATCAAGATTGCCGGGAGAAATATCAATAACCTCAGATATGCAGATGACACCACCCTTATGGCACAAAGTGAAGAGGAACTAAAGAGCCTCTTGATGAAAGTGAAAGTGGAGAGCGATAAAGTTGGCTTAAAGCTCAACATTCAGAAAATGAAGATCATGGCATCTGGTCCCATCACTTCATGGGAAATAGATGGGGAAACAGTGGAAACAGTGTCAGACTTAATTTTTTGGGGCTCCAAAATCACTGCAGATGGTGACTGCAGCCATGAAATTAAAAGGCGCTTACTCCTTGGAAGAAAAGTTATGACCAACTTAGATAGCATATTCAAAAGCAGAGACATTACTTTGCCAACAAAGGTCTTTCTAGTCAAGGCTATGGTTTTTCCAGTGGTCAAGTATGGATGTGGGAGTTGGACTGTGAAGAAAGCTGAGTGCCAAAGATTTGATGCTTTTGAACTGTGGTGTTGGAGAAGACTCTTGAACGTCCCTTGAACTGCAAAGAGATCCAACCAGTCCATTCTGAAGGAGATCAGCCCTGGGATTTCTTTGGAGGGAATGATGCTGAAGCTGAAACTCCAGTACTTTGGCCACCTCATGAGAAGAGTTCACTCATTGGAAAAGACTCTGATGCTGGGAGGGATTAGGGGCAGGAGGAGAAGTGGATGACAGAGGATGAGATGGCTGGATGGCATCACTGACTTGATGGACACGAGTCTGAGTGAACTCCGGGAGTTGGTGATGGACAGGGAGGCCTGGTGTGCTGCAATTCATGGGGTTGCAGAGTTGGACACGACTGAGCGACTGAACTGAACTGAACTGATATATATATATTTAATGAAGTATAATTAACTTACAATGTTTCAGGTGCACAGCAAGGTGATTCAGTTATACACATATATTATTTTTCTGATTATTTTCCATGATAGGTTATTATAAGATATTGACTATAGTTCCCTGTGCTATACAGTAAACCTTTGTTTCTTATTGCATATCTATTTTTTAATTAGAAATCTAGCATTCAATTCACTATAAGTTAAATAAATGAACTCAAAATGTCATAAAATTTTTAGTTAGGCAAAAAATAGTAAGCTTTCTAAAATATATTATTGTACATATTATTTACATATATGTATACAAAAGCATTACTACTATGCTTGATAAAGACTTGAGAAAGAGCATAAAAAAAAGAAGAGATGGATAAATTGGAAAAAAAATTAAATGTGAGCACTGAATATGAAATAGAAAAAAGTGAAACAAACTAGATAAAAGTAAAAAATCATCATATAGTCCAGTTGCTTTTAAAGATTGGCTGCTCATTAGAAACATACCTGGAACTCTGGAGAAAAAAAGCAATACTTGGGGATTTGTTTTTTCAAGATAATTCTGATATGCATCTGGATTTTAAAAAGTGATTATAGGTTTTTCTCTTAAAGGTAGTTTTGGTTATACGGAATTCTATTAATTTTCTGTTAACCAATCATGATAAAATGGTACCAAGGGAGTAATAGTTACATTATCACAATAGTAAAAGGTATTAGTTTCACAATCAATAGCCAGACAAAAAACAAAAGACAAAAGATAATTACACTGACCACTCTTTTAATAGCACAGATTCATTTCCATTGTTTTGGTATATTGTACAAACGGATTCATACAATATGTACTTTTTTGTTCTAACTTCTTTTGCTCAGTATTACATCTCTTATATTCATTCCTATGGTTGTCTGGTTTAAGTTGTTCTTTCTCATTACTGTTTAGCATTGGATTGTGTAAATATCCTACAGTTTAGTCACTATACTATTTGTTAATGACTTTCAGTCAGATCCATATTTTAGCTATTTCAAATGGCATGGCTACAAATATACTAAAACATGGATTTGGTGATCATATGCTTGCATTTTTGTTGGGAATACACCCAGGAGTAGAATTTCTGGGTCATAGAGTACGTGTGTGTTCAGTTATAGTATATACTTTTAAAAGTTTTCCAGAGTTGACTGTCTTAATATATATTCCTACCAGGATTGTATGGGAGTACCAGTTATTTCACATCTTTGACAACAGTTTGCTTTTTTCTCTTTCATTCTAACCATTCTGGTGGGACTACAGTGGTATCTCAATGCTTTTAAAATTTGAATTTCTCTGTAGACTAATGAAGTTGAACGCCTTTTCATATTTGTATTGGCCATTTGGATATCCTCTTTAGTGACGTGCCTACTCAAGTCTTTTGTCATTTTTCCTTATTGACTTGTGGAAATTCTTTAAATGTTTTGAATGTAAGTCCCTTTTCACCAATCTTCTCCTACTACTTGGGTTGCCTTTTCAACTCCATAATGATATCTTCTGGTGAATAGAAGTTTTAAATTTTAAAACAGTAGCATTTAAAAAAATTTTGGCTAGTGCTTTCTATTTGTTGTTTAAGAAATCTTTGCCTATCTCACTGTCATAAAAATTCTCTTTTATATTTAATTCTGAACTCTTTGTTTAACCTTTTACATTTAGAACTGCAATCTAACCAGAAATAATAAACTAATCCAGCAATACTTATTGAAAAAACTTCCTTTCTCCATGGCATTGAAGTATCATATTTCTCATAAATCAGCTGACTATATGGTTCTTTCTGAAATCACTTCTTTTCTGTAGATTTGTTCTTATTCAAAAACCAAGTTTTAGTCACTAAAGCTTTGTAATAGGCATTGGTATCTGTAGTTCAGACTTTCTCCTTGTTCAGTTCAGTTCAGTCGTTCAGTCATGTCCAGCTCTTTGCAGCCCCATGGACTGCAGCATGCCAGGCTTCCCTGTCCATCACCAACACTCAGAACTTGCTCAAACTCATGGCCATCGAGTCAGTGATGCCATCCAGCCATCACATCCCCTGTCATTCCTTTCTCCTCCTGCCTTCAATTTTTCCCAGCACTCAACTTTCTTTATGGCCCAACTCTCACATCCAAATATGACTACTGGAAAAACCAGAACTTTGACAATACGGACCTTTGTTGGCAAAGTAATGTCTCTGCAACCTAGTAATGCTGTCTAGGTTGGTCATAGCTTTTTTTCCAAGGAGCAAGTGTCTTTTAATTTCATGGCTGCGGTCACCATGTGCAGTGATTCTGGAGCCCAAGAAAATAAAGTCTGTCACTGTTTCGATTGTTTCCCCGTCTATTTGCCATTAAATGATAGGATTAGATGCCAAGATCTTTTTTTTTTTCAATCATTTCCATATCAAATTTTAATTAGCTTTTTAATTGTTTGAAAAAAGTAATAATAACCTGTTGGCATTTTTATTGGACTGAGTTGAGTATATAGATTAATTTGGAGATAATGGCCCACCAGGCTTCCCTGATGGCTTGGACAGTAAAGAATCTGCCTGCAAGGCAGAAGAGCCAGGTTCGATCCCTGGGTCAGGAAGATCCCCTAGAGAAAGGTATGGCAACACACTCCAGTATTCTTGCCTGGGAAATCCCATGGACTAGAGGAGCCTGGCAGGCTACAGTTCATTGGGTAGCAGAGTCAGACATGACTGAGTGACTGAACAACAAGAACCTATGCTGGCACAGCGTGATCCTTGGCCAAAGATTCAATGGGACCAAATTTAGGTTTGTGAAGATCTGTTTCTTTGAAGCTCTCTCTTCTCAGCACTTCATATTTCAGCCATCTAAAAAGTTGTATTCTTCTCAATTTCTTAAAATTGTATTGAACTCAACTGTGTTCCTTTGCTATTACTTTTTGTTTGTTTGTTTTGGATTCTGTTTTTAAATTGTCCACGTCTAGTGAGTGCCTGTTGGTGACTCTGAGGGTATTCTGTTCCCAGGGGCACCCTGATGCCTTCCCTCAGTTTCCTCTTTCACAGATGCCAATGGGTCATGTAGCTGTGAGCTATTTGCCACCACCTGTTCATATTTTAGGTTTATGGAATACTTTATCATCTAGTTTTGTCATTGATATTGTTTTCAGGTTTTGGTTTTTGTTATTCTATTTTCTTTTATGTTTTATTATGATTTAGGGATCTGCCTGGTGGCTCAGATAGTAAAGCATCTGCCTGTAATGTGGGAGACCCGGGTTCAATCCCTGAGTTGGGAAGATCTCCTGGAGAAGGAAATGGCAACACACTCCAGGAAGGAAATGGCAACTTCCCATCCATGGAAAATCCCATGGATGGAGGAGCCTGGTAGGCTACAGTCTACAGGGCCGCAAAGAGTCAGACACAACTGAGTGACTTCATTTCACTATGATTTAGGGAAGTTTAGTACCAACATAGGACTTCCCTGGTAGCTCAGCTGGTAAAGAATCCACCTTCAATGCAGGAGACCCCAGTGTGATTCCTGGGTTGGGATGATCTGCTGGAGAAGGGATAGGCTATCTACTCCAATATTCTTGGGCTTCCCTGGTGGCTCAGCTGGTAAAGAATCTGCCTGCAATGCAGGAGACCTGGGTTTGATCCCTGGGTTGAGAAGATCCCCTGGAGAAGCGAACGGCTACCCATTCCAGTATTCTGGCCTGGAGAATTCCATGGACTGTATAGTCCATGGGGTCACAAAGAGTTGGGCACAACTAAGCGACTTCCAGTTCACTTCACAGCCAACATAATCAGCCTAGAATTCTCCTTTATTTCTTATTCATATAAATGCATATTTTTATCATGCAGAAATGGAAGTTATACTTCAATTCACGTGCTACTTAAACTTTAGAATCACTAATACAGTTCTGACTAGTGAACAAAATACTGTCAGGATTAAGGAACATAATTGGTTAGTTAAATGTTGACCAAAAATTGTAAACACACAATTCTACAACAGGATTGGAGTGTGTGTGTGTAGTAAAAATCAACTTTACGCAAAGAGAGTTCTGGCCTTTGCCCTCAGCTCCTGGGAGATCTCTAGGCCCCTGGAAGGTCTTACTTAATAAAAGTGTCTTTGTTTGCCTGAGGGATGTTGCCACTGAACAGTCTAGCAATGTGATTTGTGATAGGGGTTTTAAAACTGGCCATTATCAGTTCAAACTTCTGGAGGAACTGAAGACTAAAGGTATTATCCAGAACCTCCATAGGTGGCTGGAACCTAAAGGTTAGTCCCATGGGCAGTAAGTGATCAAACCCCAATAAAATCTTTGGTCACCACAGGCTCAGATGAGCTTTCCTGGCTGGCAGTACTATGTGTATTATTACAAATGGAGAGTGATGTGTCCCTGAGGATGATGGAAGCTTCACATCTGGAACCTTTCCAGATCTTTCCCTATGCATCTGTCTCTTTGGGTAGCTTTATTCCTTTGCTTTAATATAATTGTGATCACAAAAACAGTGCTTTCCTGAGTTCTGTGAGTTGTTCTAGAGAATTATCAAAACTAAGGGGATAGTGGGAATCTCTGAGCTTGTTGCCTGCCGGCCATAAGTGAGGTTGGCTTGAGGACTCCCAAACTTGTGGCTGGTGTCTAATGTAAGGGTACTCTTGTAGAGGACTGTGCCCTTTATCCATGAAGTCTGTTTCAACTTTCAGGTAGAAAGTATTATGGTTTTGATGAAAAAGGTCGGGTATCAATATAGTGCACAAATAAACAGACTCATTTTGGAGAAACACAGACTAAGGAAGGAAGTCTATGCTAAAAGGGTATACTCTTACTAGAAACAGAAATGCTGGACAATGAGAGAGAATCAAAACACACATGGATTACAGCATTACTGTTATGATTCTAGAATGCTTAAATTATTTCTTGCTAGTCATCCCCAAGTCATTCATGACACATCTCTAACAATAAAGATAGGAAAAAGGGAATCAAATGACAATCAGCAGCTACCCTAATGAAGGTCTAAGGAAATGAGAGTGTCACTGGTTCACTAACCACACAGTGAAAAAAGATGAAAGGAACCAGGGAGGTAAGTCCTGTCTAGCTCTATTTTCTCTCTTTAGCATATGGAGAAAAGATAGCCACAATTACAAAAGATGGCTCGTCTTTTTCCTGGTCCACTGAGCTATGTTTTCTTATAAATAGAGTTCTCTTTTCTCTCCTTGGCAAATGGGGTAGGCCATGCCAGATCTCTTGTACTGAACAGTCAAGTGGGATCAATGATACAGCAAGAGCCACAGCATATTCTGGAGAAGCAGATTTCTTGTGTGAAAATACTGTGCTTTTCAGACTTAGGAAGCCAACTTCTGGTTGCCGGGAGGAGGGGAGAGTTGGCAGTTTGGGGCTGACAGGTCTGCACACTGCTGTATTTAAAATAGACAACCAACAATGAACTTCTGTGTAGCACGGGGAACTCTGCTCAAAGTTATGTGGCATCCTGGATGGAAGGGGAGTCTGGGGGAAGATGGAGACATGTATATGTATGGCTGAGTCCCTTTGCTGTCCACCTGAAACTATCACAATATTGTTAATTGGCTATACTCCAATACAAAAATAAACTTTTTTCTAAAAAAGGAAATGAGATGTGCTTTCTACTCAGCCTGAGTAGTGCAAAAGACTGCATCCAATAGCTCTGTGTCCACCAGCCTGACAGAGTTTATATATTTCATTTTGGGCCATACTAATCACCAAACTTCAGGTACACCTTCATGAAAAATAGCAGGAAGTACTCGAAAGAATCAAACCAGTCAATCCTAAAGAAAATCAACCCTGAATATTAATTGGAAGGACTGATGCTGAAGCTGATTCTCTAATACTTTGGACATCTGATGTGAAGAGTCAACTCATTGGAAAAGACCCTGATGCTAGGGAAAGACTGAGGGCCGAGGGAGAAGGGGGCAAGAGAGGATGAGATGGTTGGATGGCATCACTGACTTAAAGGACATGAATTTGAAAAAACTCCAGGGGAAAGTGAAAAACAGGGAAGCCTGGCACACTGTAGTCCATGGGGTCACAAACAGTTGGACATGACTAAGTGACTGAACAACAACCTAGAAAGGCATGACTACCCATTTGCATTCTTCATTGCAAACAATTTGCACTTGATTTCATGTAATTTTGCTGGTTTGGCAGTTTACAAAGTGAAAGTCACTGTGAATGAAGTCCCTTTGTCATTATCACCACTATTACCAATATCTGAACTTAGAACACATGTTATGATCCAGAGCTGTGTGTGTTTTTACCAATAATGTTAGTGGCTGTGGGTGCATCATATGATTGCATGATCTTTAGGACAGACATTCTATTTGCTATAATATACTGCATATAACGGGGCTTCCCAGGTGACACAGTGGTAAAGAATACGCTTGCCAATGCAGGAGACATGGGTTCCATCCCTGGGTCAGGAAGATCCCCTGGAAAAGGGAATGGTAACCCACTTAGGTATTCTTGTTTTCTGAGTCGAACACAACTGAGCACACAACACACTACACAAAACACGTGGCTTATCTTCCCACCATGTCTGAGACTGTTTTGGTTTCTAATTTAGGGCTGATTATTTTCTGCAACCTAAAGGAATTATAAGACCGGGAGCTGAGTGTGGCTCAGATCATGAACTCCTTATTGCCAAATTGAGACTGAAATTGAAGAAAATAGGGGAAACCACTAGACCATTCAGGTATGACCTAAATCAAATCCCTTATGATTGTACAGTGGAAGTGAGAAATAGATTAAGGGACTAGATCTGATAGATAGAGTGCCTGATGAACTATGGATGGAGGTTCATAACATTGTACAGGAGACAGGGATCAAGACCATCCCCATTGAAAAGAAATGCAAAAAAGCAAAATGGCTGTCTGGGGAGGCCTTACAAATAGCTGTGAAAACAAGAGAAGTGAAAAGCAAAGGAGAAAAGGAAAGATAGAAGCATCTGAATGCAGAGTTCCAAAGAATAGCAGGAGAGATAAGAAAGCCTTCCTCAGCGATCAATGCAAAGAAATAGAGGAAAACAACAGAATGGGAAAGACTAGAGATTTCTTCAAGAAAATTAGAGATACCAAGGGAACATTTCATGCAAAGATGGGCTCGATAAAGGACAGAGATGGTATGAACCTAATAGATGTAGAAGATATTAAGAAGAGGTGGCAAGAATACACAGAAGAACTGTACAAAAAAAGATGTTCACGACCTGGATAATCACGATGGTGTGATCACTCAGCTAGAGCCAGACATCCTGGAATGTGAAGTCAAGTGGGCCTTACAAAGCGTCACTATGAACAAAGCTAGTGGAGTGCCGGGGTCCATCCCCGGTGGATTCAGGGTAACTCGAAGGTGGGGACGGAATTGGTGTCCTAGGAAAAAACTTATTTAATTACAGACAGCGAGGGATTAGAAAATTAGCAGAGAAAAAGAGGCTGAATAACTTGGTTTACATGGAATACCAATCACCACCTACACAGGCCACAGGCGTCTTTCCATTCTCCCGAAGGAGAGGAGGCACTGAGGCCTCCCTGGTCCAATCTTAGAAGCCCAGGCAAAATTAGTAGGCTTGGTGAGTACCCAGGTACCAGACGGGAATTCAGCCAGAAAATAGTAGGAGAGAAAAAGAGGCTAAATAACTTGGTTTATGTGGGATACCAATAAAATTCCAAGACAAGGAATTTGCACCATCTACGTTGGGCCACCAGTGCCACTTGAATATCGGAAGGTGCCCCTCCTTGGGCTCCTTCTCGTATGGAACTTAAAAACCGGGGCAAGTAAGTATACATGGCGAGCACCCATGCTCCAGATGGGAATTCAGCCAGAAAAATGGGGAGCAAGAAAGAAACGACATGGGGGAATCAGTCTTTCCAGAAACTGATCCCATTTCTTTATTTTTTAGGTTTGCTTATATACCTTTTGTTATACATAGGGATGAATAGAGTCACGCGGGGGTCAGCAGTCCTGACCTTTATCAAAATCAGGTGCTTCACATAAATGTATAAAAAAAGGGTTTAGGGGTTTTACATCATCTTCTGGCTATGAGGCCTGCTGACATTTTATGATCCTTTCTTTCTGATAACCAAAAAACTTATTTTTTCCAAGGATGTTTTTTCTTAAACCAGGCACCACCCTCCAAATAAAGTTGCATTCCTATAGGGTGAGGGTGGGGTGAGTTACAATCAAGAAAGGAATTTATTTAACCCAAGGTTAACATGATTAATCTTAAAGGTTAATACTTATTTCTCCTATATGCTAGTTATATTCATGATAAGGGCAGGGAATATGGAGATTTAGCAGCAAATATCAGCCCAACAAATGAAAACCCTTCACCAATGTTCCCCTTAAGATCTATTTAGTCTTAAGATAGTGATAAAGTTGCATTTTTACATAGTAAAGACACAGTGATTTATAACAAAGTACAGTGATCTATAACAAAAGAGAAAATTCATTAACTCAAAAAGTCTAGTATTGCTACATCAAAAACTACTATACTTCCTTTTCTCTATTCCAAATACATTGATTAATATATTCCCAGGTGCCTAAGGATATGGAGGCCTGGCGGCAATCATTGACTCAACAGTGAGAAAAGCCCTATGCTAACTAAGACTTTCAAAATACTCCAAGCTCTCTGTGCTGTTTATGGTTGAGAGGTAGTAAACAATCATGTGCATAGTGGCAGGAGTATGGATAATCCTGTCATACAAGCTAGTCTGCTGGCGGAGAGGTTTGACCTGAGACACCCTTGTCACAACCAGGGCAGGGAATTAGCAGCAATTATTGGCACAACAAATGAAAAACCCTTCACCAATATAATTCCTAACCAACCCACTATACTAATAATTTCTAACTTCCCAAAAGAATCTGCCTCTAGTTAGTCTAAAACATCTCGTGCCTTTCACGATTGGGAGGCTGTAAACAATCACATGTGGCCGGACGAACCCATACAGGCAGGCTAGATAACCTTCAGAGGAGTTCCTAAGTTGAAACACTCTTGTCACGCCCAGGAATTTTTATTGACTAGGAGCTGTAAGCTAACTCCTTCTCCGAGAGAGGTAATGGGGGTCAGCCCCCTGAAAGTCAGAGGTATAGGTGAGGGCATGACACAGTAAAGTAGGTAGACTCTGGTTTTGGGGGTAGATGCTCAGGAACAGGGGGTTTCCTGAGGCTTGATCACGCCTTTGCATATGCCGAAGCCTCCTCCCTCATGACCTTTGCCATGGGCGGAGTTCCTCATGCTGGCTCCCTGCAGTGGAGGTGATGGAATTCCAGTTGAGCTATTTCAAATCGTGAAAGATGATGCTGTGAAAGTGCTGCACTCAATATGCCAGCACATTTGGAAAACTCAGCAGTGGCCACAGGACTAGAAAAGGTCCGTTTTCATTCCAATCCCAAAGAAAGGCAATGCCAAAGAATGCTCAAACTACCACACAATCGCACTCATCTCACACGCTAGTAAAGTAATGCTCAAAATTCTCTAAGCCAGGCTTCAGCAATATGTGAACTGTGAACTTCCAGATGTTCAAGCTAGTTTTAGAAAAGGCAGAGGGACCAGAGATCAAATTGCCAACATCCGCTGGATCATGGAAAAAGCAAGAGAGTTCCAGAAAAACATCTATTTCTGCTTGATTGACTATGCCAAAGCTTTTGACTATGTGGATCACAATAAACCGTGGAAAATTCTGAAAGAGATGGGAATACGAGACTACTTGACCTGCCTCTTGAGAAACCTATGTGCAGGTCAGGAAGCAACAGTTAGAACTGGACATAGAACAACAGACTGGTTCCAAATAGGAAAAGGAGTACATCAAGGCTATATATTGTCACCCTGCTTATTTAACTTATATGCAGAGTACATCATGAGAAATGCTGGGCTGGAAGAAGCACAGGCTGGAATCAAGATTGCTGGGAGAAATATCAGTAACTTCAGATATGCAGATGACACCACCCTTATGGCAGAAAGTGAAGAGGAACTAAAAAGCCTCTTGATGAAAGTGAAAGAGGAGAGTGGAAAAAGTTGGCTTAAAGCTCAACATTCAGAAAACGAAGATCATGGCATCTGGTCCCATCACTTCATGGGAAATAGATGGAGAAACAGTGGAGACAGTGTCAGACTTTGTTTTTCTGGGCTCCAAAATCACTGCAGATGGTGACTGCAGCCATGAAATTAAAAGACGCTTACTCCTTGGAAGGAAAATTATGACCAACCTAGACAGCATATTAAAAAGCAGAGACATTATTTGCCAACAAAGGTCTATCTAGCCAAGGCTGTGGTTTTTCCAGTGGTCATGTATAGATGTGAGAGTTGGGCTGTGAAGAAGGCTGAGTGCTGAAGAACTGATGCATTTGAACTGTGGTGTTGGAGAAGACTCTTGAGAGTCCCTTGGACTGCAAGGAGATCCAACCAGTCTGTCCTAAAGATCAGTCCTGGGTGTTCTTTGGAAGGACTGATGCTAAAGCTGAAACTCCAATACTTCGGCCACCTCATGCGAAGAGTTGACTCATTGGAAAAGACTGTGATGCTGGGAGGGATTGGGGGCAGGAGGAGAAGGGGACGACAGAGGATGAGGTGGCTGGATGGCATCACTGACTCGATGGACATGAGTTTGAGTGAACTCCAGGAGCTGGTGTTGGACAAGGAGGCCTGGCGTGCTGCAATTCATGGGGTCACAAAGAGTTGGACACGACTGAGCAACTGAACTGAACTGAACTGAACATTTTGTTAAATGTGTTGTTCCAGTATTCAGTCCTCCTAACTGGTTGATGTAAACTGTTCCTAGGTGGAGGGAATAAGCTAATGTCCACAATTCAGTGGTCCTGAAATCTTTACTTCCCTCACCAAGAGCCAGACCCACTTCTACTTCCCCAACCTATCCATTTTGCCCCTGTAGCAGTTATCTACCACTGCCAGGATGAAGAATGCAAAGATGAGAACACCCACTCAGTTTGTAACTCTTGAGATCTGGTTGTATTACTGAGCTTTACTAAAGTTCTGATGGTTTACTAGTATGGTTCTAGGATGCTGATACAAAATTAGGCACTATATCTATTGATTTTCTATTCTACTGAGAATCTTATGATTCTAATATTTCACTTGAATATACACTTGAGGACTAACAATTATGATAGGTTCAGACTTTGAGTATTTTCAGAGACACATATTTCCTTACTTTGTGAGGAAAACCTACAAAAAATTATTCTCTATGTTAATATTTGCCTTTTCAAAAGTTCCCTCTGGAACAATGAATAATAGATGTATTGCTTTTTACAGAGGGTCAGATTTAAATATAAAGACAGCTATATACTCTTTTTTTCCCCAGGCATTATAGATGTTTCCAATAATGTTATATGTTCCTTGGAATTTAACAGTTCATAAACATCATCACTGGGAGAAATATCAATAACCTCAGATATGCAGATGACACCACCCTTATGGCAGAAAGTGAAGAGGGACTAAAGAGCCTCTTGATGAAAGTGAAAGTGGAGAGTGAAAAAGTTGGCTTAAAGCTCAACATTCAGAAAACAAAGATTATGGGATCTGGTCCCATCACTTCATGGGAAATAGATGGTAAAACAGTGGAAATAGTGTCAGACTTAATTTTTGGGGGCTCCAAAATCACTGCAGATGGTGACTGCAGCCATGAAATTAAAAGATGCTTACTCCCTGAAAGAAAAGTTATGACCAACCTAGACAGCATATTGAAAAGCAGAGACATTACTTTGCCGACTAAGGTCCGTCTAGCCAAGGCTATGGTTTTTCCAGTGGTCATGTATGGATGTGAGAGTTGGACTGTGAAGAAAGCTGAGCGCCAAAAAATTGATGCTTTTGAACTGTGGTGTTGGAGAAGACTCTTGAGAGTCCCTTGGACTGCAAGGAGATCCAACCAGTCCATTCTGAAGGAGATCAGCCCTGGAATTTCTTTGGAAGGAATGATGTGGAAGCTGAAACTCCAGGACTTTGGCTACCTCATGTGAAGAGTTGACTCATTGGAAAAGACTCTGATGCTGGGAGGGATTGGCGGCAGGAGGAGAAGGGGACGACAGAGGATGAGATGGCTGGATGGCAACACTGACTTGATGGACGTGAGTCTGAGTGATCTCCGGGAGTTGGTGATGGACAGGGAGGCCTGGCGTGCTGCGATTCATGGTGTCTCAAAGAGTCGGACACGACTGAGTGACTGAACTGAACTGAACTGATGAGTTCCTCAGAGCATTCAATCGTCCAAGTGACTCATTAACTTTTGTATATTCTCATATAATGTCAGTACACATGAAGACACCTAAACTTTACCCTGAACTCTTGAGGTTACTGTATTCAAGTAGATGCTTCCTTGGTTCCATTTTCCCTAAATATTCTAAAGATTCAATATTAGTGAGTTAATGAAAGAATTCACAGTGTAATAAAAATGGAAATACAATGGTATACTTATTGTCAGGTATAGACAGATGGTAAAATTTCATTATTTTTTATGACTTAAGTAGTATTCTATTGTATGAATACATACACACACACACATACATACACATACATGCCCCTTTGGTATGATACATACACATACCACCTTTCCTTCATTCATCTGTTGGTGGACACTTAGGTTGCTTCCATATTTTCCTATTGTAAATTGCTGAATATTGAGGTGCACGTATCTTTTCAAATTAGTGTTTTCATTTTCTTCAGATATATACGTAGGAGCAGAATTTCTGAATCATATGGTAGTTCTATTTTTAAGTTTCTGAGGAACCTCATACTGTTTTCCATAGTGGCTGTACCAAGTCGTATTTCCACCAATACTATTGGAGGATTCCCTTTTCTTCATGTCCCTGTCACCACTAGTTACTTGTTGGTGTTTTTGATAATAGCCATTCTGGCGGCTGTGAGGCAATAGCTCACTGTGGTTTAGATTTGCATTTCCCTGATCATTACTGATGTTGAGCATCTTATCATGTACCTGTTGGCCATCTGTATGTCTTCGGAAAAATGTTTATTTAGGTCTTCTGCCCATTTTTAATTGTTTTTTAATATTGAGTTATATGAGTTCTTTATATACTTTGGATATTAACCCATTATCAGACTTATCATTTGCAAATATCTTCTCCCATTCAGTAGACTGACATTTCATCTTGTCGGTAGTTTCCTTTGCTGGACAAAGTGTTTAGGTTTGATTAGATCCCAGTTATTTATTTTTGTTTTCCTTGCCCGAGGAGACACATCTAATAAGATATATCTAGGAGCTATGTCAAAGTGTGTACTGCCTATGTTTTCTGCTAGTTTTTATGGTTTCAGATCTTACATTCAAGTTTTCAATCCATTTGGAGTTTATTTTCGTGTAAGTTGTGAGGAAATGATTGACTTACATTCTTTTAAATGTTGCTGCCCAGTTTTCTCAGCATCAGTTATTGAAGAGGCCAGCCTTTCCTCACTGCCTCCTGTGTCATGGATTAGTTGACCGTATATACGCTCATGGATTTATTTCTGGCTCTCTGTTCTGTTCCGTTGGTCTGGGTGTCTGTTTTTGTGCCACTACCATTCTGTTTTGATTACTGTAGTGTAGTCTGAAGTCAGTGAGTATCAGAGAGCCTGTGATATTTCCCTCACCTTCTGTGTTGCCCACTGGAGCTACAGGTCCTGAGTAGATCTCTTCTCCTTCCCTCCTATAAGATTCCATTTGGTTCTTTCTTTACAGTATTGGTTGTCGAAGAGCCATTCCGCTAGTCTTCAGGTCATTCTCAGGGAGAGCTGCTCTATATAATAGTTGTAGTTTTGATGTGTTCATCAGGGGAGGTGAGCTCAGCACCTTCCTATTACATCATTTGATCCTGCCCCAACTCTTCTTTTGATTAAAAGATATTTTCACTAGGAAGCTCGTAAAAATGTACTACTTTTGATTAAAGTAATTTTGAAGCATTGTAAGGATTCTAAATGACACAGCCTTCATGCTGAGGCTTAATATACTACAGTAATAATTACAATAACTCAAATTTATCTATTATATGCTGCAAACCAAGTACTATACTCAACTCTTCTGCTATTTTATCTCATTTAGTCCTCATAACAACCCTGTGAGAGAGATTCTAGTATTTCCTTCTCTTTAAGCTTCGGTTTTCTCATCTAGAGTGAGATTAAGTAATTTTCCTCAAGATCTCCAAAGCCCATGTTTTTAATCTCTATTTTAAATAGTCAGTCTCTGTTTTAAATAGTTTATTCTAAATAGTTAACCTGTAGTCTAAATAGTCTTGGACTGTTCTAAACAGTCAGCAATGTGATTAAGTTTCCAAAAAGGTAATATAGTCTTCAATATCCTTAATAGTAGTCAAATCAGAAGTCCTAACTTGTACAAGTATGATGATATCTGAGGCATATTGCCAAATAATGGGTATCATATTTCTGAAAGGATACATGCTGAAGAGTTCAGTCAGGGGAGGATAAGTATGATAAGTAGAATTCATCTCACATAGACTGAACAAGTCATTTAACTAGGTTGATGATCCATTTTTTAAATGACGTTTTATTATTATAGAGAGAATACACAATTGGTTCATTGTAGAAGAATAGAGAATACAAAGAAAGGAATCTCACATCCCCCCATCCAGTCACTGACACTATTAACACCTTAGTATGGGCTTCCCAGGTGGTGCAGTAGTAAAGAATCTGCCTGCCAGTGCAGGAGACCCCAAGAGACCCAGGTTTGATCCCTGGGTCAGGGAGATCCCCTGGAATAGCAAATGCCAACCCACTCTAGTATTGCCACCTGAAAATTCCATGGTCAGACGAGCCTGGCAAGCTACAGTCCATGGAGTTGCAGAGACAGGCAGGACTGAACACACACGCCCATGTATATCTTTAAAATATGTGTGCATCTCTTGCGTCTTTTAACATCTAGAATAGCTCCTTTTTCATGACTGGAGACTGAAGGTCAATTGACCTCCAGAATATTCCACCTTTTGGGTTTTGTCTGGTTATATCCTTTTTCACTGTATCCCCCTGTGCAAGTGATTTTAAAGGCTTGATGGATTCAAGCAAAACGCTATGGATAGAATATCCTAAGTGATTTGTATACTTCACACTTGTATCACATCAGAAGACCTGAAACTTCTAGTTCATCTACCATTAATTTGCTATAATTGACCTGCACTAGAATGAGGGCAGTCTGAACTCTCTATTGTACAATTTCATTTAACTTCTTGTGACTAGAACGTATTCTGTGTGATATTAGTTTGGCACCAAATTAATGTCCAGGCTCCTATCAACCATTTATCTAAGGATTTTAACCTTGATACACCTTGTCTGAATTGATAAAGTAGCTAAAGTTTAGAAAATGAAGTTTTACTAATTCTATTATCCCTTCTACATTTGTTAACCGGCATTTAAGGTACAGTGTTCCCTTATCAACTGGTAGGGGCTTCAATTACCAGTTGATGAAGTTGCCTGGATGATGTTTCAGTTCAGTTCAGTTCAGCCACTCAGTCGTGTCCAACTCTTTGTGACCCCATGAATCGCAGCATGCCAGGCCTCCCTGTCCATCACCAACTCCCGGAGTTCACTCAGACTCGCGTCCATCGAGTCAGTGATGCCATCCAGCCATCTCATCCTCTGTCGTCCCCTTCTCCTCCTGCCACCAATCCCTTCCAGCATCAGAGTCTTTTCCAACGAGTCAACTCTTCTCATGAGGTGGCGAAAGTACTGGAGCTTCAGCTTCAGCATCATTCCCTCCAAAGAAATTCCAGGGCTGATCTCCTTCAGAATGGACTGGTTGGATCTCCTTGCAGTCCAAGGGACCCTCAAGAGTCTTCTCCAACACCACAGTTCAAAAGCATCAATTCTTTGGTGCTCAGCTTTCTTCACAGTCCAACTCTCACATCCATAGATGACCACAGGAAAAACCATAGCCTTGGCTAGATGGACCTTTGTTGGCAAAGTAATGTCTCTGCTTTTAAATATGCTATCTAGGTTGGTCATAACTTTTCTTCCAAGGAGTAAGCATCTTTTAATTTCATGGCTGCAGTCACCATCTGCAGTGATTTTGGAGCCCCAAAAAATAAAGTCTGACCTGTTTCCACTGTTTCCTCAGGAACTCATCAGGTTCACACAATTTGCTCTGTGTGGGGTTAATATACTCACAATTAACTAGTGGAATAATGATACTCAAAAAGTACAAAGGAAAAAACCCAGAATTCTTGAGAGTATCCATCAAAATGTAGAAATAGAGGGTCTTCTGTGTGAGAGGTAAAATGATGGAGAATTTTAAGTTTTAAAAATTGATGCTCCTCCAAATGCTGAATAATTAGCCCAAGAACAGAAAAATACAGAGAAATTGAATTACTTCAAAGTAAAACATTTTCTTAGAGTTTTACATTAGATATTTTAGAAATTTAAATGAATTTATAATTTTGCTGTATATTATTTACAGTTTTTTCTCTTGCAAGTTACAAAAATTCAAGTGATTTAAAAGGTAATGAAATGTACTGTCTTGCATAACTGGCAGTCCAGAAGTAAGGCAGACTTCAAGGTTACCCTAACCTGATAGTGCTAGCTCTCTGTCCCAGGGGTGGTTCTTTTGACTCTGTCCTCCTCTGTTTATTTCCTTCATGAAATGGCAGTCCCAGCTTTACCGGTACATAACCTTTTCCTATGTCTCTCACTTAAAAGATAAGAAAACATTTCCAGAAACTCCCAACAAACTCCCCTTGACCTCACTGGCTAGCATTGTGTCCAGCTCTCATTTCTTGGAGAATCATTAACAAGGAAGTGGAATTACTCCTGAATTACATAGCTTCAGGTAAGGGAGCTGTGGATGAATGAATGAAAACTGGGGTATTCTTGGTAGGAGGGGAATCAATGTTGAGTGAGTATTAAGAAGGAGTAACAAAATATTTGGAGGTTGGATGAAGCAGGGAATTATTTTATTTTCAGATAATTAGCTTTTCATACAAAACTTGGCTTTTAAACAATTTATGAAGGAAAAGAATCCAAACCTTTTCCCATCTGGTTTTCCCCTTTGCTGAAGTGACAATAATAATTTTGAGTGGGAATAACAATATTATTATGTATCCTATCTCTAGCCAGGTTTTTGAATTCCCAAATGGCTCTGAACATTTTCAAAATGTTTGGAGTTTGGAAAAACCTAAGTGGTAATTTGCCCTTAATTTTCAGAACATGAGATTTTTAAAAATGGAGATGCAATCTGTATATAATAACCTAGACTTCAAAATGTTGTTAGGTAACAGCTATTTGGTGTTTGACAAGCTTTTGACACTCTTTAATGAGCTTGTTTATATCTTTAATCTTAGAAATAAATTTACCAAGTATAAATCTGAGCACCAAGTATGATAAATTCAGCATTTTATCCTTGAAGAGGTGGAGTGACATCTAAATTCAGCAAGCTACTTCTTATTTTTCTTAAAGTGAAAACATACCTATATGCTTTAATGATTTCCATCTCAGTGCCTCTTCTTTTACTTTCATATTTTTTTAAAAAACAACAACAAATTAACAACCAACCATTTTCCTGTCACTGGGAACTTTTAAATGTTTGTGGAGAAGAATTTCATGATCTAAAGTCAGGATCCCTGGATACAAGTGTCAAGGTAGCTGTGAGAAAAGCCATTTTCCTCTCAGGTCATTAGACTCCATGACTCATTCATTCATTAAATCAATGAACATTTATTGACTGCCTATTATGGTGCTGAGAATTAAAAGAAAAACAAACTTGATCCTGGCTTTCAAGCAGTTCATACTAAAGTAACACAGTCTGACATCTAGCAAAATGGAATTTTTAGAAGGGGTTAAGTATGATGATGGAAATCTGAATGGGTATTTAGGAACTTTACCTAGAAGAATACTTAGGTCACCTTAAGTCTGAAGATAGATGAAGGGAACGTTTTTTTGGAGATGATAATACTTGGGCTGAATATTGAAGGATAAATAGGCATCAGCAGGACAAAGGCAGGTTGGAGAGAAGGTGAAAATTTTCAGAAAGAGAAGATGTGTGATGAAAGGCATAAAGTGAACACACAGCCTTATCTAGGGAACATTATAAACAATTCATGTTATTGGAGGAAAAATTGCAAAGCAGGGAGTGGGGAAAGGGAAGGCTGGAAAGGTGTGTAGGAACCAGAAGGCCGTGAGAGAGACTTTCCCCTGTAGACAACAGAGATTCAGTAAAGGACGTTCTTTAAGGGTTAGATTGAAATCACTCAAAGTTTTCTAACCTCTCAATCCAACCCTCTTCAATTCTACTTAAGGATTTTATCTTTATCGTTTAAAACAACCTGAAGGAAGTGGTCTCTAGTTTGTTCTATAATTTTCTGCCTTCCCAACCTCACTGCCACTACATCATTTGTTAGTATGGTTCTAGGGTATTTATTGAAGCCAAGCTTCTTTCTCTTACTCAACTGAACCAAAATAGCTGAGAAGCTTTTTTGTTTCAAGCGAACACAATTGTGGATTAGCAAAGGGTTTGTCAAAGGAGTTCAGCAAAGTCTTACCCTGGGATTGTTCCACCCTCAGTTTAATTTTCCTTCCATTTTCATAAGGTTAACTATTTCCTAAATAACACAAACTTAAGAACCAGCTGAGTAATTTGTTACTTTTATACTCTCAGATACATACAAAATTCTGAGTATTAAAACCAATTTTCCTTCTCTTCCTCCTTCAGGTCCTCCTCCTTCTTCTTTTACTTAAAAAAGTCTCCTATTAAGATGCAAATTCTTGAAGTAGAATTCATTAAGCTATTATCAGATGATGGCAGCATGAATTAGTTGACTTATTAGTTGCCCAATATAAAGAGTTGACTAATTAGTTTGCCCAGAAGGGAAATGTGCTTACCATCCACAATCAAGTGGCCAGAGGTGGGAAAAGGCCTGGAAATATGAGAAGGAAGGACCAAACACTTGCTCTGCCTTTTCACTGCAGAGCACCAGTTTCAGCCAATATGTTTTTTTCTAGTAAAGCAAGCAAGGGTGAAAAAGTGCTTAATGCTTTTCTAAAAATTTTGGCCATGCTGAGCAGCACTTATACCCAGCCAGAGACGAATCCACACCTCCTGTACTGGAAGCATGGAGTATTACTACTGGACTTCCAGGGAAGTCCAAGAAATGCCTAACATTTTAGAACAAAATAATGGAAGGTTCTATTATTCAGAAGGCTCCCCTGGTGTCTCATATGGTAAAGACTGTGCCTGCAATGCAGGAGACCAGGGTTCAATTCCTGGGCTGGGAAGATCTCCTGGAGAAGGGAATGGCAACCCACTCCAGTATTCTTGCCTGGAGAATGGCATAGACAGAGGAGCCTGGCAAGAGTTGGACACAAGTGAGCAATTAACACACACACATACATTATTCAGAAGCAGGTGAGTCCAAAGCCACTAATTAAAAGCGTATTTTCTTGTTATGAATACCAGCAATACAGTCTTGGACAATAATGGAATGCTTGTCTTGTTGATGTGCTAACCTTTCTAAGTGACCTGGTAACAAAAGTATTTGCAGGTCTCTATATTGGGGAAACTGATCTGAAATTAGAGCATCTGTGGTCATCCTCATTTATAAGATGAGTGTTTTCTGCCTCCCAACACTCCCACACTTTAGCTTAAATGAGCAGATAGATCCCCCAAACCTTGGCAAAATGTGGAATACATTTCTCTCAGAATTCCCCAGGAGAGGTGGGTTCATAAAAGAACTTGAAGAGGGTGCTACATGGAGGTTTGAAGAAAGAGAGAAAGGTGGGGGCTGTTTATAAGATAGGGAAGGAGAGTGTGTACAAGGGGAACATTTTTCATCATGAGGCTGTGTCAAAAAATGATTAAGTCAGAGGGTATTCCTATGACTTAGAAGACCTCTAGTCTTCACTGCCCTACAAGGCTAGCTTCATGGATACACTACCTATGCAGTCCTATTATTTTTCTTTGACCTTATGTTTGATAAGTGACAACATATCAATGCATGAGAAGAGGAGACATGCGCAATGTCAAAATATGCAAGCATGTTGTCATTTCTTTATTTTTGCCTCCCTACTTGCATCTAGTGTTCAAGATGTCCCATGAAAACAGTTCCTCCAGACCACAAGGAGTGGGAATTCACTGACATTGAAAACAAGCTCAAGGTAAGCTTGTTATATTTATGTTTGAGTAAGCAATGGCTCTGACAACCACAAAAGGTCAGGCTTTCTGTCTGAGCTAGAATTTGCTTCAAATACATAAAAGAAGACAATTACCATACCCTTTACTGTACTAGCTAACCACTTATGCTAAAAATGATGCCAGTCAGTCCTTTTTACTCATCAATAAATAAAAGTAGAAAGTGTTGGAAGAATGTACGCAGAAGTGAAAATCAAAAAATGGTAGTTTTGCACAATGTAGTAAGAATAAAATACATATGCAACAATGAGCTATGAAATATGAATTATGTGGTTTCAATGATTCTGCATACAGGTTCAGTGATCTTACATTTGCATTTAAAACTGGTATTGTACAATATAAAGAATAGTAAAAGCCATGCTAATTATTACAATTTTAAATTGATCTTTAGTTAGAAAACATTAAATAACGACAACAACAAAAAAATCCACCATGACAATATGGAAGAGACTTTCAGAAGAAATAAAGTTTTAAGTTGTAATAGCATTAATAATGGAGAAGGCAATGGCACCCCACTCCAGTACTCTTGCCTGGAAAATCCCATGGACGGAGGAGCCTGGTGGGCTACAGTCCGTGGGGTCACTAAGAGTCGGACACGACTGAGCGACTTCCCTTTCACTTTTCACGTTCATGCATTGGAGAAGGCAATGGCAACCCACTCCAGTGTTGCACAGAGTCGGACATGACTGAAGTGACTTAGCAGCAGCAGCGTTAATAACATTTTTCCTGATTTTTGAACAAAGGGTCCCACATTTTTGTTTTACACTGAACTCTACAAATTATGTAGTCAACCCTATGGCTCTCTTTCTTGAGATCTACCTGAATAATCAGTTTAAAAAAATGTATATCTTAACAGAACATGTTTGGTCTAGTAGGAGCTTGCTTTCCAGCATGGCTTATGTCACCCATCCCAGTCACCCTATTTCTTGTCATTAGGTATTTCTGTTGGTAAAGAGAGCATTGTACCCCAACCCCTACTCTTAGGCATTATAAATTAAGCTGTATCTTGTTAACTCAACCATAGGGAGATCCCCTCGACTTCAGCAGCAATAGACTGAATTTCTTAATGGTTTCTACAAGTAAACAAAATATAACCTTAGAAAGAGACAAAAGGAAAGGCCCAGCCCACCACTGCTTTTCAATTGAATATATTTGGCATTTAATATTGTATACGTTTAAGGTATACGATGTGTTATCTTATTTATATGTTGTATTATGTTTGCTGTTGTAGCAATATTTAGTACCTCTGTAACACAAATATCCTTTCTTCCAGTCCACCATCCTTAACACTTGTGATTAATTTCCCCCAATCAGCATATAGGGGCCTACATATTTAGCTCTGGTGGTTTAGTTGTGAAGTTGTGTCCAACTCTTCTGACTCCATGGACTGTAGCCCACCAGGCTCCTCTGTCCATGGGATTTCCTAGGCAAGAATACGGGAGTGGGTTGCCATTTCCTTCTCCAGGGGATCTTCCCAATACAGGGATCAAACTCGAGTCTCCTGCATTGCAGGCAGATTCTTTACTAATTGAGCCACCAGGAGAATTTCACTAAAAACAATCAAGGCTTACCTAACAAAGTTCATGCTTCTAGCATCCTGCCTCCAAGATATTCAAGAAATACTATCTCTATTAGTTAAGATTTTGTTCAACTGCAAGTGACAGAAAGAAAAAAAGTGAAGTCGCTCAGTCATGTCCGACTCTTTGCGACCCCATGGACTGCAGCCTACTAGGCTCCTCCGTCCATGGGATTCTCCAGGCAAGAATACTGGAGTGGGTTGCCTTTTCCAGCTCCCTCAAATAGTGACAATAGCAAGTTCTTTTCTCTTTAATTTGTAAGTCTGAAAGTAGGACTTACAAACTGGAGAGAAAGTGAGAGTCTCCCTGGTTCCTTCTATTCTGTTGCTCTTCAAGCTACAACCTCCATCCCAAGGCTACCATGAGATTCAAGATGTCAGTAGGCATCTATCTAGCTTATCTGAAGAACAGCAGGAATACTTAGAAGGAAAAAGGGAATGCCCCCTTTCTTTAAGAAACTTCTAGAAATTGAACACAACACTTCCACTTACATCCTGCTAAACTGAATTTAGACACGCAGCTACATAAGGTGCAAAAGAGGCTGGAAAATGTAGTACTACATTCTTAGCTAAAAATATAGGGTTTTGTTTCTAAGAAAAGTTAGGAGAATGGAAGTTATGGGAAACCATCACTGTGCCATATTTTCAAGCCACTCATAACCTTTCTGAAAAGAGTTCTCAGTGCCTAATACATAACATTAATGGTAATTAATGGATGCTATTCACTTGGTTCATAAATAGTGAATATTTAAATGTATAAAGCTGCCCAATTTCTCTAATGCCTATTCATTTTGGTTAGTAACTCAGAAGCAGAGAAAAAAAGAATATAATTCAACTGCAATAAATTTAAAACATAATCACACTATGTTGTATGTTTTAGAAACCAGATATATTTTCCAATATCACATATCTTTAAAGTGAATTGTATCTGAAAATTTTAGACAAATCATGTGCACAGATAGCTTTTTTTAAGGGAACTTTCCAGAAGACTGACTTCTGGACACAAATTCAGAAAATCTGCTCTGGGCTCCAAAATCAGAATTTTCAGCAGGTGCCTGGGTAATTACCATGAGAAACACAACCACAAAACAGTGGGTTGGAATATGTTTACCTGTAGCTTACTCCCAGGAAGCCCAGCACAGGACACGATCTTTAAAAGTTAGGAAGTCCAGAATATCGTCTTTCCTCCTATACCTCTCATAAATCACTGCTAACTCCAGGCCCTTTGTTTTGGAGGTTCCTCTCTGTTAGCTAGGTCTTCCCTGGTGGCTCACTCAGTACAGAGTCTGCCCTCAATGTGAGAGAGCCAGGTTCAGTCCCTGGGTCAGGAAGATCCCCTGGGGAAGGAAATGGCAACCCACTCCAGTGTTCTCGCCTGGAGAATCCCACAGACAGAAGAGCCTGGGAGGCTACAGTCCATGGGGTCACAAAGAGTCAGACAAGACTGAGTGATTTAACACTTTCCCTGTTAGCTACTACTTCATATTTTTGCTTGTTTCCTGATTCTTTCCCAAATAACACTCTGAAGATCAGCACAAGTAAAGCACAAGTAAAGAAGCATGAGAAGCCTTAATGAACCACCTGGCGAACTTCTGGGCTGGCAAACCAAAAGTGAGAAGGAAGTGGATGCTATTTGCCAATTCATTCATTCATTTGACCACTAGATTGGTGAAACGAATTTCATCACTCAGTGTGTTACTGCTGCTAAGTCACTTCAGTCATGTCCGACTCTGTGTGACCCCAGAGACGGCAGCCCATCAGGCTCCCCTGTCCCTGGGATTCTCCAGGCAAGAACACTGGAGTGGGTTGCCATTTCCTTCTCCAATGCGTGAAAGTGAAAAGTGAAAGGGAAGTCGCTCAGTCGTGTCCGACTCTTAGTGACCCCATGGACTGCAGCCCACCAGGCTCCTCTGTCCATGGGATTTTCCAGGCAAGAGTACTGGAGTGGGGTGCCATTGCCTTCTCCAGTGTGTTACTAGGACAGCTAATAAATATTTATCATAATGTAGTACTTGTGCAATGTTTCACTTCCAATAGAATATACTAAGAAATAATTACAGTTTAAATGCTGACTTTGTCTTATGATTCAATGTTTCCTAAAGTGTGCTACACATACCTTATATTGTTGTTTCTCAGTCAGTAAGTTGTATCTGACTTTTTGAGACCCCATGAACTGCTGCATGCCAGACTTCTCTGTCCTTCACTATCTCCCAGAGTTTGTTCAAACTCATGTCCATTCAGCCAGTGATGCCATCCAAACATCTCAGTCTCTGTCGTCCCCTTCTCTTGCCCTCAATCATTCCCAGCATCAGGGTCTTTTCCAATGAGTCAGCTCTTCGCATCAGGTGGCTAAAGTATTGGAGCTTCAGCTTTAGCATCAGCCCTTCCAATGAATATTCAGGGTTGATTTCTTTTAGGATGGACTGGTTGGATCTTCTTGCAGTCCCAGGGACTCTCGAGAGTCCTCTCCAACACAACAGTTCAAAAGCATCAGTTCTTTGGTGCTCAGTCTTCTTTATAGTGCAACTCTCACATCCATACATGACTATTGGAAAAAACCATAGCTTTGACTATGTGGACTTTTGTCAGCAAGGTGATGTCTCTGCTTTTTAATACATATCTAGGTCTGTCATAGCTTTTCTTCCAAGAAGCAAGCATCTTTTACTGTCATGGTGGCAGTCACTGTCTGCAGTGATTTTGGAGCCCAAGAAAGTGAAATCTGACACTGTTTCCACATTTTCCCCATCTATTTGCCATCAATTGGTAAGACCAGATGCCATGATCTTTGTTTTATGAAGCTGAGTTTTAAGCCTGCTTTTCACTCTCCTCTTTCACCTTCATCAAAAGGCTTTTTAGTCCCTCTTCACTTTCTGCCATTAAAGTGGTATCATCTGTATATCTGAGGTTGTTGACATTTCTCCTGGAAATCTTGATTCCAGCTTGTGATTCATCCAGCCCAGCATTTTGGATGATGTACTCTACATAGAAGTTAATTAAGCAAGGTGATAATATACAGCCTTGATGTACTCCTTTTCCAATTTGGAACCAGTCCATTGCTCCATGTCTAGTTCTCACTGTTGCTTCTTGTCCTGCATACATGTTTCCCAGGAGGCAGGTAATGTGGTCTTGTATTCCCATTTCATGAAGAATTTTCCACAGTTTATTGTGATCTACACAGTCAAAGGCTTTATTGTTGTCAGTGAAGCAGAAGTAGATTTTTTTGGGAGTTCCCTTGCTTTTTCTATGATCCAGCATATGCTGGCAATTTGGTCTCTGGTTCCTCTGCCTTTTCTAAATCCAGCCTTTTATCTGGAAGTCCTTAGTACATGTATTGCTGAAGCCTAGCTTGAAGGATTTTGAGCATAATCTTGCTGGCATGTGAAATGAGTGCAATTGTATGGCAATTTGAACATTCATATCTTATATACAGGAAGTAATTTTAAGTTGTACTTTTGACAATTTTAAATTTGAATAGCTTCATGTTTATTTTTACCTTGCATTTATGACAAACTGCTATGAATTTCTATTAGTAACATAAAGCTTTTTTTCACAATAATTTTTAAGTAGAAATGAAGTATTTAATGAAGACTACTGAGAGTGTTTAACCAAAATTAAGATCAAATTCTAAACCTAAGAGTTGAATGAGTTTATCAGTTAGTAGCTCTAATCCTGTTTCTTTATGTAGTAAAATGGAAATAATAAAAACCAGATCAGAGGATTGTTGTTTTAAATGAAACATTTCATGTATATAATGTCTTCAGTATTGATAACAGTTATTATTGTTGTTAATGTGAATAAAATTTTCATGTACATTATCTTGATGCTTAATGTGAAATCTGCCTAGACACTGAAAGAGGATTACCAGGGATTGCATAGAAAAACCGGCTTCTTAAAAGGTGGGTTATTAAATGTCCATTAATAGGGTATTTGTTAAGTAAATTTTTATGCATCCAGAAATGATCATTTTGCACATAGGTGCCCTTGGGCAAAAGTGTTTCATGTGAAAGAGCTAAACCATCACATTCCTGAGGGCATTATGGACAAGAGGCACCATGTAAGCCCTGGCCTGCCATCCTCCAGACTTTAATGTGAAAAAAAGTGAAAAAGCTTCTCTTTTTGACCTGTAGCTGACTTTGGGTTTCCATTTTTTCCAAGCTGAAGATACTCAAAACCTATACAATAGGCAATTACAATATATCATGGTAAGCAGCACTGGTTACACAGAGGAGCCCCCTACCCCTATCTTGGGGGATTTAGAGGAAGATTCTGAGGAGGTCATAAATAAAAAACAAGATAGGTTCAAGCATGCTTATGTGGATCCAATTCTTACATACATTAAGTAGAAGGGGGGGGCAAGGTATAGAAGAACAATGTTTTAATAAATTATCAATGTACAAAAGATGTGTATATGTGTATGTATATATAGTATAATGATTTATCTAATATATTATGTATAACAACATGAAGACAATATATCTCCATATCCAACAAATACACACTACTATATATAAAATAAATAAACAAGTACCTATGGTATAGCATACAGAAGTATACTCAAGATCTTATAATAACCTACAATGAAAAATCTGAAAAAAAATATAGAGAAAGAGGGAAATAAGGGAATAGCTGGAGTCTAGGTGAAGGGGGGCACTCTAAGGACTTAAAAAGGCTTAATAGAGGAAATGAAAGTTGAGTACATTTTTGAAAGGTAAGGGTGGCAGACTGACAAAAGGAGGAATAAGTAACCAGGACAGAAGAAGGAACTATACACAGACACAGATACAGAAAAATCTGATTTGGTGAGCATGACCTCTTTGTAGAACCATAGACACCTCAGTATGGCTCAAGCAGGAAGTACACACTAGAGGATGGCACAGTTTTTTGAGTCTAGACAGGTTGGTGCCAGATCACAGAGAAGCTTAATGTCACACTAAGAGATGGGGTAATGGGGTGCCTCTAGCCAATGTCAAGAAAGGCAGTCATAGGATCAGGATTGTGGTCTTGAAAGATCACTTTGACGACAGTGTGGAGGATGGTTAGTTGTGTGAAACAAGAGGTTATTACTATGGTCTAGAGTAGAAATGCCAGAGAAGGCAATGGCACCCCTCTCCAGTACTCTTGCCTGGAAAATCCCATGGACGGAGCAGCCTGGTAGGCTGCAGTCCATGGGGCCGCTAGGAGTCGGACACGACTGAGCGACTTCACTTTCACTTTTCACTTTCATGCATTGGAGAAGGACATGGCAACCCACTCCAGTGTTCTTGCCTGGAGAATCCCAGGGACAGGGGAGCCTGGTGGGCTGCCGTCTCTGGGGTCGCACAGAGTCAGACACGACTGAAGCGACTTAGCAGCAGCAGCTGAGTAGAAATGTGAAAAAACCCTAAGGAAAGGCAATTGCAGCAGGATGGAAAGGAGGCAGCATGGAGAAGCATTTGGCCATTACTGGAAGGAGAGGGAGACTGAGACACCACGGCTGACTTCAAAAGACGGCCAAGAGGCATATGAAAAGATGCTCAATGTTGCTAATTATAGGAGAAATGCAAATCAAAACCACAATGAGATGTCACCTCATACTGGTCAGAATCAAAAACATCAATAAACAGTAAATGCTGGAGAGGGTATAGAGAAAAGGGAACCCTCCTACCCTGTTGATTGGAATGTAAATAGGTTTAGCCGCTGTGGGGAACACTATGCAGATTCCTTAAGAAACTAAAAATGGAGCTCCCATATGATCCAGCAATCCCAGTCCTGGGCATATGACCAGAGAAAAACATGGTTTGGAATGATACATGAATCCCAGTGTTCATTACAGAGCTGTTAACAATAGCCAAGACATGCAGGCAACCTTAATATCCATTGATAAATGAATGGATAAAGAAGATGAGGTATATGTGTGTGTGTGTGTACACACACATGATAGAATATCACTCAGCCATTATAAAGAATAAAATAATGCCATTTGCAACAACATGGATGGACCTGGAGATTATCAAACTAAGTCAGACAGAGAAAGAAATATCACATGTTAGCACTTATATGCAGAATGTAAAAAAAAACATGAAATAAACTTGTATCATTATGTACAAAACAGAACAGATTTACAGACTTAAGGAAAGAACTATGGTTGCGAGGGGGGAAATGGTTGAGGGGAGGGAGAGACTGGGAGTTTAGGATTGACATATATATTTAAAATAGATAACCAACAAGGATTTACTGTATAGCACATGGAATGCTGCTCAATATTCTATGATAACCTAAGCGGGAAAAGAATTTGAAAAAGAAGAGATTCATGTATATATATAAATGAGTCACTTTGCTGTATACCAGAAACTAATATAACACTGTTACTCAACTATGCCACAATATAAAATACAAATTAAAAAAGAAAAAGAAACCATCTAAGTGGTAGTTGTAGAGATGATGAATACAATTTGGAACTTAGCGTATTTGAGAGCTTAAGGTATATCCAAATGGCCATGAACTATGTGGGCCTAAGGGTCTAATACTTAGGGGAGACAGAGGTATGAGCCTGCTGCCTCCCAGTCTTAGGACCACCTCACATGAACAATATGGAGAGTTCTTAAAAAACTAGGGGTAAAACTACCATGTGTGCGTGCTAAGTTGCTTCGCTAATGTCTGATTATTTGTGACCCTATGGACCTTGGCTCTAGTGGTGAGGAACCTGCCTGCCAGTGCAGAGGATGTAAGAGATGCAGGTCTGATCCCTGGGTTGGGAAGATCCCCTGGAGGAGGTCAAGGCAACTCACTCCAGTATTCTTGCCTGGAGAATCCCATGGACCGAGGAGCCTGGCGGGCCACAGTTCATAGAGTTGCACAGAGTCAGCCACGAGTAAAGCAATGAGTATGCACACACAGACCACAGCCCACCAGGCTCCTCTTTGTGACTCTATGGCGTAGCCCCCTAGGCTCCCCCATGCATGGGATTCCCCAGGCATGGATACTGGAGTGGGTTGGCATGCCCTGCTCCAGGGAATCTTCTTAATCCAGGGATTGAACCCACATCTCTTGCATCTCCTGCATTGGCAGATGGGTTATTAGCACTAGTGCCACCTGGGAAGCCCAAAACTACCATATGACCCAGCAATTCTACTACTAGGCATATACCCTGAGACAACCATAACTGAAAAAGACCTTGAAGTACCCCAATGTTCATTGTAGTACTGTTTATAACAGCTAGGACATGGCAGCAACCTAGATGTCCATCGACAGATGAATGGATAAAGAAATTGTGGTTACATATATACAATGGAATATTATTCAGCCATAAAAGGAAAGCATTTGAGTCAGTTTTAGTGAGGTGAATGAATCTAGAGCCTGTTATACAGAGTAAAGTAAGTCAGAAAAACAAATATCATATATTAACATACATACACATATATATAATATATGGAATCTAGAAAAATGGTACTGATGAAACTATTTGCAGGGCCGGAATAGAGACTCAGACATAGAGGACAGACTTATGGACATAGCAGGGGAAAGAGAGGGTGGTATGAATTGAGAGAGTAGCATTGAAACATATACCTTACCATGTGTAAAATAGCTAATGGGAAGTTGCTGTATAGCTCAGGGAGCTCAGCCCAGTGCTCTGTGACAACGTAGAGGCATGGGATGGGGTAGGGGGGTGGGAGGGAGGTTGAAGAGGGAGGGGAATGTGTACATCTATGGCTGATTCATGTTGATGTATGGCAGAAAGCAACACAGCATTGTAAAACAATTATCCTCAGACTTTTGGACTCAGAGGGAGAGGGAGAGGGTGGGATGCTTTGGGAGAATGGCATTGAAACATATATACTATCAGGTAAGAATCGAATTGCCAGTCTATGTCTGATGCAGGATACAGCATGCTTGGGGCTGGTGCACGGGGATGACCCAGAGAGACGTTATGGGGAGGGAGGTGGGAGGGGGGTTCATGTTTGGGAACGCATGTACACCCGTGGTGGATTCATGTCAATGTATGGCAAAACCAATACAGTATTGTAAAGTAAAATAAAGTAAAAATTAAAATTAAAATAAAAAACAATTATCCTCCAATTAAAAATAAATTAATTAATTTTTAAAAAGATCACCTCACATTATTACATTTCAGTAAAAGCCTGTCTGATAAAGTGTCATTAATAGTAAATAAATATAAATGTGAAAATGACCTTTTATTTTGGTCGTGTGGCTTATCTCCAAGTTGCTGGCATCACACTTCATCTTCACAAAGGGGCTCTGGTCTAACTGCTTGAAAAGCACTCATAATAGCTCTAATTTGGGGCCCCTCTGTTTCACATTGATTAGTGGTCCAAATTCTCCCATCTGACCAAGATGTCACAGCTTACTCTGAAAGTTATGCCAGAAAAAGTCCTGAAACATAATTCCTATTCTGAGAGTGAGATGAGTCAGTTTGAATAGCGTACCAAAATGAAAGAAATCCCGCAATGCAGAGCAAATCAGTCTTTCTGGTATCCTGGTTATTGAATTACAGAAACTCTTGATTTTGCAGTTCTTAAAGAGAAGAATGTTTTTAAAGCAACAGTAAAACCTAGAAGACTTTTTGACAGGCTAGATACATTACAGTGGGGAAGCAGAATGGCTTGCTTGTGAAAGCTTATAATTCTGCTTGGCTTTGCCTGGTGTTGAAAGTGACCAAAACTAATCGGGTCCAGAAGAGCATTCAGCAAAGCTGCTTTTCTGACTCTCTGTCTCTGCCCTTCCTGCTTCTGCTGCAGAGCAGATTGCAAGAGACTGGTGCCAACTCTACATCGCTTAATAATAATTCTCATTAGCATGCTGTCTTGGATGTGTATCACAGAGCAAAATTTAGCTCCTCCTCGGTGCAAATCAAGAGAAGAGTCATGAAATTCTCAGAGTGTGCAAAGGTTGATAGATCTCAGAAGAGGGGACACCACTGGATGGCCACAGTAGCTTTCTCTATCCAACACAGGTGGGACAGACCAAAAAAAAAAAAAAAAAAGGAAAGTTTAATATCAAACTGGGAACCTTGTGTTCTCTCTGCTTCTTTACTTGGAGCCCCTGAGATTTGAGTTGTTTGTGGTTTCCCACCACACAGTCTGATAAATTCCAAAATCCGCAGCCAGCCTGAGCCAGTGCCCCTGTGGAGAGGATGCTATTAGCTCTGGTCTCTGCATTAGACCACATGGACAACGGCCGTGTGTACCTGCAGCTCCACGACTTTTCTGAGGTCATTTGCGTTAGCTTTCATTCTGAAAGTGAACGGGATGCTGTTTCCTCTCCTGCAGACACCAGGGTGACTGGATGACACTCTGTGGAAACACGCACAACCTTGCACGTTCACAGCCTATTTATCCGGGGCCATATTTCCCACAAAGGCTTTCACATGCCATCTGCTGTCACATGATACCACGTGCCAGGTCCTTACACAAGACAGATCTGATCACCCAGTTTCTCCCTCCTCCTTTAAAAACAGCAAATTGAACAAGACACTAAGTAGGTTTCACACTAAAGGAATTATGTGCATATCAAATGTAGTGAGTTAAAAGGGAATTTTTATTGTAATTGCCTGCTGAAAAATGGCAATCACCCACCCTTATGAAAAATTTAGAGAAGTTATCAGACTTTGTGGCTGGCAGCAAAAAAAATTCACAAGCAAATTTTGTGAATTTACTTGCCAACAGAATAACAACAACAAAAGATTTCGAAGCGGAGTCCAAGGCAATTTATGCTTCCCTATTTTTTTCCATTCTCCTGCTGGAATACAATTTCTCTTGTCTGATCGCACGCTGAATCCAGTGGTAGGGAAATGCCACCCTATGAAAGGGTGACAGAATGCAAACAGGAGAAGAGAAATGCAGTGTCCCAGAAAACCAATGAATTAGTATATCCTGCCAGGTCGCACCCATGAAGGATGGCACATTCTATGCTAATTTAAAAGAAATATAATTTCATGGAAATAGCCAAAAAAATAATAATGAAATAAAAGATTTCTGGCTCTTTTTTCTGTCTTCTCTTTCCTGACCTATGACACACTCTGGAATGTTTCACAGTCTCACATTTTCATGTATTATTCTGATGCTGTCTGTAGGGAGCCTAGAACTGGCTGCCGGAGAGACATTCTGTAATTGAAAGTTCTTTCAAGAGAAAGACTTCTATCAGGCCTGCCAAGGGAATAGGAGCTCCACCTGCTGACTTTTTTATGTTTGCCGACTCTGAAAGAATGCAAAACATCAAGAAATCGAATAGCAGTTATTTCTTTTATAATTTCTCAGTGGAAATATAGTTTTCAAAATTATTGATAAGATGTACCCATCTAACCAGGGCTTTCAACATGAAATCGCAATTCATAGCTTGTTTTAAGGGTGGGGATTATGTTGGGTTTCTCTGAGCTGGTCTAAACAATTACTTTAATCCATCACAACATATAAATTCATAAGTTGTTGTCACCCTGGCTCTTAGGGAGTGCTTGACTTTTCAAACTGCATCTCTCAGCCAAAAATTTACACTACACTCTTGGTCCATGCGTGTACTGGTTTAAGAGGTTGTAGTCTCATATTACAGATAGTTTGGGAAAAACGGTAGGCATTTTCAATCTAAGGAATAAAGAACAAATCCTAGTGAAAAAAAACATTGGATTTGCAAGAACGCAGACATGATGTGACTGTTTGTTGCCTGCATTTCAGAGAGATTTGCAGCTATGTAATACCCATGTAGAACCACAAGCTGTTCATTTGTCTTTTCTCACTGCCGTGAGAAAACGTGGCATGCACTACAAGTATGCTGGGTTGCTTAGCTCCCTCGATGATGAGACCCTTGAAGGCAGGCGCATTTGCTTGCTCCTTATAATCTCCGGGTTGTGGGTTTCATTTCTTATCTAGATTTTTGCTCATTAACCAAGGATAAGCTAATTAGTTGCTGGATTCAGTCAAAACAAAATGAATGCTGTGTTTATAGCTTGGGTTTTGTGCTTAGAAAGCCATCTTGTATGTTCTTATGTGTGAGTATTGCAAATCCTTTTCTGTACTCATGAGAGCCACTGGAAGTGGTAGTGTTACCCATACTCAAGTGTCCTCTCAGGCCCTATATCAGAGAGCCAGATGGTTCCTGAGGCAGTCTTCAGTTCAGTTCAGTTCAGTCGCTCAGTCATGTCCAACTTTTTGCGACCCCATGAATCACAGCATGCCAGGCCTCCCTGTCCATCACCAACTCCCGGAGTTCACTCAGACTCACGTCCGTCGAGTCAGTGATGCCATCCAGCCATCTCATCCTGGGTCGTCCCCTTCTCCTCCTGCCCCCAATCCCTCCCAGCATCACAGTCTTTTCCAATGAGTCAACGCTTCGCATGAGGTGGCCAAAGTACTGGAGTTTCAGCTTTAGCATCATTCCTTCCAAAGAACACCCAGGACTGATCTCCTTCAGAATGGACTGGTTGGATCTCCTTGCAGTCCAAGGGACTCTCAAGAGTCTTCTCCAACACCACAGTTCAAAAGCATCAATTCTTCGGCGCTCAGCCTTCTTCACAGTCCAACTCTCACATCCATACATGACCACAGGAAAAACCATAGCCTTGACTAGACAGACCTTAGTCGGCAAGGTAATGTCTCTGCTTTTAAATATGCTATCTAGGTTGGTCATAACTTTTCTTCCAAGGAGTAAGTCAGTTGGTTTTTGTCTTCCTAACTATCTTTTCCATGACCCTTACTCTGAAAATACACTCTGCACCCCAGGAGCTGTCATCTGCCCTTTCTTCAAGGGTGGTCACATGACCCAGGCCAGGCCCCATACTCCTGGCCCAATCAAAGGTCTTCCCTGGGATTAACACATGGAGAGTAGGAGGAAGATGCTATCTGCTCTCTCAGGAGTTACTGGGCTGTGGCTGATTGTGGCTGTGTTCTCTGCCATGTGGTCACAATCCAGCTGAACTGGAAAATGCAATCCAGTCCCCAAAGCAAAGTCAAGACTGATGGAGATGAGAGGTGCAGCAGGTGAATGAAAGCTCCAGGAGAATCCACAAGGCTCGGGTCCCTACCACCTATTTGTGGGAGCTACACTCATCATCTCCCTCTGAATCTCATTTCTGGGTTACATCATTTGAGATGGGTTTCTGTTATTTGTAACCAAAAGAGGCCTGACTACCATAACGCCATACAAGAGAAGTGAGAGTGATGCTGCTGCTGCTGCTGCTAAGTCGCTTCAGTCGTGTCCGACTCTGTGCGACCCCAGAGACGGCAGCGTGGTGAGGCAGACAATTAAATACTTATGGGGAAGTGAAGAGACCTCATTTTCTCTATGGAGACTAGAATTACAAAGGATGGAGAAAGAGAAACAGAAAAAATTCTCAAGAGTATTAGGTAACAACAAAAACCAGCATTTGTGTAGGGCTCTACAGTTTTCAAAGGACTTTCATGATTATTTTCTCATTTGGCCCTCACAATAATTCTGTGAAGCAGAGGAAATATAGTGTATAATTATGTACATTTACAAACATAACAGAATGGCAAGTGGAAGTCTTTCTGGTAGTTCTGGAATATAGTGAAGGCCCATTGCTGAGCACAAAAGACCCTGAAGTGTTTTACATTCTGAGTCCTGAGGACTTTTGTGAGGGGCCGCCTCTCACTTCACAAGTTTACTGGGAAGACCAGTTCAGAGAATCAAAACCAAGAATCTCGAATCGAGGGAGAGCCAAGAGCACCAGTAGTGAACATGGGGCATTTGTAAGAAGTGGAGGCTGGCATACCGTTGCCCAGTTGGACATCAGAGGTCCTCCCTTTCTGTCTCTAAATAGAGCACAGAAAATGAGGAGAGAGAGAGAAAATGAAGTGGGGAGGCAATGCTCAGTAAGGTTACTTTCCAAGGCCGTAAACCAAGGTTGTAGCTGAAATGAGGTTTGAATATAAACAACTGATGCTCACACTTCATTGTACAGCAGCAGCACAGAGGATTCATGCAACATGGGGAGAGACTTGTTATAACAGACTGCTTGATCCTAGAATCTCTGATTCAGGGAGTTTGGGTAAGGGGCCAAGACTGTATTTTTCTTTCAGCCATGCTGCACAGCTTGTCAGATCTTAGTCCCCAACCAGGGATCAGGCCTAGGCTCCCCTGAGGTGGAAGTGTGGAGTCCAAACCTCTGGACTACCAGAGAATTCCCCAAGACTGCATTTTAACAAGTTTCCAGGAGGTGCTGATGCTTCTGGTCCAGGAGCATCAACTTTGAGAGAACCACTGATCTAGCTCCTCTCATTCTGGACCTCTTACATCCCCCTACATTGCACCCCTTTAACAACATGCCAAAAAGCCTTCATTCCCTGTCATGTATTACTGACATCTCATCAATATTCTGAAGTATGATTTTCCAAGAAATAACATCCCATGTCACATATAAGCTTTTAGTATGTGTGTGTGTTAGTCACTCAGTCGTGTCTGACTCTTTGCGATCCCATGGACTGTAGCTCTCCAGGCTCCTCCGTCCATGGAAATCTCCAGAAAAGAATACTGGAGTGGGTTGCCATGCCCTTTTCCAGGGGATCTTCCTAACCCAGGGATCGAACTCAGGTATCCTGCATTGCAGGCAACTTCTTTACCATTTGAGCCACCTGGGAAGCCACTTCTGGTATACCTTTGCAATTTTTGTACTGTATAACAAATGCCACTCTGGATACGAGAGACAAAAGCTGAGTAGAAATAAAAATTCTAAAGTCTGAAGTCCATGTTACTTTGAAGTGTATCTTATTTAAGAATAGAGTGTGGTTTAGGAGCCGGGCTGAACAGTAGCAGTATATATGGGAAATGGTAGGCTTTGCACATGAAATGTACATCAGGAGAAAAAATAAAGCAGAAAATAAACAAGATGAACTCAAAATACTGTAGCAAATGTTGGGCTGAAACACTGCCAGGTGTGGAGGTGTAGAAAAATGAACACACATTTTGGTGGCAAGGCAAAAACTGTTTAGATCCTTTTGCAGAAGTTTCTGAAAACTGTAACTTTGGCATGGCGCTATGAGTAGAGCTACTGGATTTATCACGTAGGCAAGCCAGCACTGTCCTGTGCAAACTGCCCTGTCCAGTCTTGAATTGCATAACTCCTCTAAATCATCACCTCCACATATGCCAAAGAATGGAACACTGAGAAATGAGTTCTGAGATTTTTTTCTATACAATAAAAATATACCAGAATGTGGAACTCTCAATAAATGCTAACTAGCTCCTACTCTCTTAAAGTAATATTCCTACAAAGGACTCAAAATGATATTTTTTAAGTATAAGAAAATATGTATACATAGATAACTATAAATGTATTTTTCTTTAAAATATTTTATGAAGTTTAGTTTATGACAAATTCCAAAAATTATAACTTCTGGTCAGTATTGATGGCAGAGGAAGAGTCTGAGGTGAGAGATGCCAGCACACTGTGTATGGTAGTGACCACCAACCTTAAACTAATGACCTCTCAAATTTTTTTTACCTTAGAAAATGGTTGAGAAAGGCAGTGGTGGAGGTAGGTGCCCTTGAAAACATTTGTCCTGCAAAAAGTCAAATAAGTGTTATATCCATAATCTAGTGATTGCTACCCTGGGATGTGCTCATATTAGCCTGGAACTTCTGATTATTGAACTCAAGGACGCTCAGGAACAATGGAAGGGCAGAGGACGGGGCACTTTCCCAGAGGTGCTTCACCCCCTCACTGACTGAGGTCAAGACCAAACCTTATACAGAAGTGGAGGAAAAAACCCCTGACTCAATGACCTATCTTTGTGTCTCCTAGTCATATATGGGCAGTAGATTTCCAAACACTGGATCATTGTTTGGAAGGAAAATAGAAAAAGAAATATGGGATGCTGAGACCATGAGGGAAGGAAGCATGAGAAGTTTGGGTACTGGTGACAGAGTTTAGAAATGCCTTGAGTTCAACCTTAAGTCTTCTCCTTCAGCAATGTCATCTGACTAGGTTTAAATGTAACCCAAATAGGTTTTTACTCTTGCAAGCATAATAATAATACTAAGTGTGTGTGTGTGTGTGTGTGTGTACAACCAGACATAGCCACATACTCTTATATAATATTACCAGATGATTTATTTATATATAAACAAAATATC
This sequence comes from Budorcas taxicolor, assembly GCF_023091745.1. Classification (NCBI taxonomy): domain Eukaryota; kingdom Metazoa; phylum Chordata; class Mammalia; order Artiodactyla; family Bovidae; genus Budorcas; species Budorcas taxicolor. Next base: position 43,907,159 of record NC_068917.1, on the reverse strand, counting down.
TATGTGCAGACTCTTAGTAACTTCTAAGCATTGCTACAGTGTTCAGAAGGAGGTATTATTTTAAACTGATAGATGAGAAAATTTAAGGGTAGGGGTATACACAATTTATAAATGAGTGACATGGAGATAACACAAAACCAGCTCTTTCAGATGCCAGAGCCCTGATGTTCCCGGTGTAAGTTAGTGCCTCTGTATCTTTGGGGAATTTTAACGGGATCTGGAAAGTGAAGATATTTCTTAGTAGTTAACATCTTGTGATGTATTTAGCAACAGCTATTTGAGAGCTGGGAGATGATGTAAATCTAGGATAAAGGAAGGAGAGAAAGCAAAGACAGAATTTAGGAATGACTATGGAGATAGCCCTATGACTATGGAGGAAGGAACCAATCAAATTAAACCAGCTTTTTAACCTGGTCTAGGACTGTCTCTGGCTATGCTATCTAGAGCAGATATTACTTAATCAATACTTAACCAACTCAGTACATCTTCATCAAGTGCTTGTTACATATTAAGCAGTACTCTTGGGTTTAAAAGACATGAGTGAGGGAGTAATAGTTGCTCAGTGGTGTCTGACTCTGCAACGCCATGGACCTTAGGTCGCCAGGCTTCTCTGTCCATGGAATTCTCCAGGCAAGAATACTGGAGTCGATTGCCATTTCCTTCTTCAGGGGATCTTCCTGACCCAGGGATCAAACACGGGTCTCCTGCACTGCAGGCAGATTCTTTACCATCTGAGCCACCAGGGAAGCCTTTGTAAGAGTCCCTGCATTTACGGTGCTCATGCAATGGTTCTCAGACTATCACGATTAGAATCTTCTGAGAACTTGGTTAAAGGTCTGATGTCTGGGACTCACCTCCAACTATTTGGATTTTCTTCATCTGGGGTGAGGTCTGGGTATTACCTTTTGTTTACAACTTCCCTGGTTTTTTAACATACAGTCAAAAGTACAAACCTGTCTAATGGCTGAGGTAAGTTTCCAGCGTTAGGGCAGGAATGGGTTACAGGTACACTGAGATAATATGCCCCTCAGCTTTTGTCCTGTCTATACAAGTATCAGTTTCTGTGTCTGCTATGATATATGAAAGGTTGGGAAACACTAAAATTGTTAGCAAATAAACCATTGGCATATATCACAGCATATGGGTAGGTATTTTTTTCCATGTGTCTCTACAGAGAGGTGGTGGAGGAAAATCTGATCCATCATTTAAGCTAAGCGTTCCAAGCGGTCTTTTGCAGAAACTCCCTCAGTGGGGCATAAAACAAACTCAGAGAACCAAACAGTCTTAGAAATGATCTTCTAGCCCAACTCCTTTGTCTCAGAAATTAAGGAAGCTGCTTCCAATAACAGAACAACTCAGGGCTGGAGCCTAGCCATGGACCCCATTCTTTCAGACCCTTTCCAAATAGCTTAATGTAAATCACAACCCTAGATAGGGTAATTGCATAAAGTAAAAAATTAAATATCTGCCCAAATCATATTTATATTGAAGCCTCATTCTATGAGAACCTCACTTCTGCCTTTGTTCCACATACTGCATCCTAAGCAAAGTGACAGTCCAAGAGACAGATACTCAAGTAGAAGGGTCTCCAGAGAGGCTCATGATTTCCTTAAGCCCCCCAAGAAAAAAAAAAAGAATGTCGCACAAAGCTTTCCCCAGGTAGGGAAAATGCCAAGTTCCTGCCAAGCCTTCTTCCCTCTCCCTGGGTTGCCTCTCCAGTCCCTCTGCCAGCTGCTGTTCTCATTGCTATCATTATTTCTGTTTCTCTGAGGAGAGCAGAATGCTGCCAGCCTGCTTCTGTCTTCCTCAAACTCTCTCATCTCACTGTTTGCTAAAGAACCTTCCGTCAGCCCATTTCTTTCTCTAGCTTTTACATGATTCCTCATTTTCCCTGAGGTCTTAACTATCACATCACTCACTTCCTGCCACTGTAGCTATTGCTGCTCTACTCTCAGCTGGGCTTTTTGACTTTAAGCACCACCATTTCCAGGGGAAATTCTGGCTGTCCTAATTGTAAAATTCTGAACACTGGTCCTCCATCCTCAATTATGTTCAGTGGCTCTCTGCTACAATGTGTTCAGAGCATGTATGGGTGGAACGCTAATGCTCTGTCTCAGGTATATTTGCAACCACCAGCCCCTGGGCTTCTGTTCCCAGGATCGAGCACACTGCCCTTTCTGTTCACTTTAATACCCTTCCTCACAGGGTATTCTTCCACTTAGAGTATCTTTAGCTTTTTAAGAGTTCCCTCAAACTGTTTGACTGCTACCATCTTGTATAGCTGCTGAGTCTATGAATTTGGGGATCAACCATCTTAAGTTTGAATGCCAGTTCTGTCACGTATTGGATATGTGACCTTGGGCAAATCACTGACCTTTTTGAGGCTTTGTAAATGGGGACAATAATGGTAGCTACAGGATAATGTTGGGAGGACTTACCCAGGACTTTTCCTTTTCTCTTTTTCTAGAATTCAGACTCCAAGATGAAATAGTTTCAACCACATAGATGAGGGCAATGCCCTAGGAGGTCCTTAAGTGGGATAACACACATGAAGTACACAGCACAGTATTTGGCACAAAGTAACTGCTCAATAGCATCATCTGTTGTTATTATTAGGCTGTCTAATTATTATTATTATTACTCAATGATCTGTCTAAAGATTATGATCTGTGTAAGCTACTTACAAGTTAAGAAAATCACAGATATCCAGACTCTCATCACTCATATGATCGATGTCAATTAACTGAGAGAAGTTTTGTCATTAACTGTAAGTTTCATATCAAAGTTGCACGTTTGCTGCTACTCAACGCAGCTTGGTAACCTTTAACTTGTTCATTCTCTTCTCTATGCCTTCACGGGCTATTTCTTAGTTTTATGGTTAATACATCTAAGTTTATACACTACCAGATTTCCATGAATAATTCTGTCATATACGCTCTATTCCCTAAAAATCACCATCCCTCAGACAGCAAACTCACATTTCTTGGAACCATTATTATTTTCATAAAATATCTTAAAAATTTAACCCAAATATTACATATCATTTTAGTCATTGTATGGCTAAACTGCTGTGACAAAAAGATCCCAAGTACAGTGACCTAGAAAAAGAAATGTATTTTCTGTGATGTAACAGACAAACATGGAACCATAGGTTTCCATGACCCCGGGTTCTTTCTGCCTTGTTGTTCTACTGCCTCATAGGCTGTTGCCCCCATCTGCATGGTTGAAGCAATTTCACCTTGATGTCTAAATTCCAGAAGAATGAAAAATAAAAAGCTTAGGATAAGTGGTTTCATATTTAAGGAAGTGAACTTAATGAAGTTTCACACATCAGTAATACATCCATTGACCAAAACTAAATCACTACCTTGCTAGACCCACCTTTCCAAGAGGCTGCACAACACAGTCCCTCTATTACTAAAAGGAAGAGGGAGAATAGATACTGGACATTGAGGGGCTTCTGCCGTGTGAGTGTGTGCATGTGTGTGCTGTCATGTCGAACTCTTTGAGACCCCATGGACTTTAGCCTGCCAGGCTCCTCTGTTCATGTAATTTTTCAGGCAAGAATGTTGGAATGGGTTGCCATTTCCTCCTTCAAGGGATCTTCCCAAACCAGGGACCAAACCTGTGTCTCTTTTGTCTCCTGCATTGGCAGGAGGACTCTTAATCACTGCACAACCTGGGAAGCCCTCTGTCGTGTGTACACATGATTAAAAGCTCAACTAGCAAAGAAGAGGGAATTATGAAGATAGCAGTCATCTTCCCTACCCTTTCTCATCATCAACACCACTCCTCTAAAGAAACCATTAGAAGAATCCAACTCACTTCCTAGCTACTTTGATGATTAAAGATATTACTTAGAGATAAACAGGTATAGACTTTAAATAGTCCATCAAAATAGTATACATCTCTACATAATACCTTATTGATTTCCTCAAACATCTAATGAGGTTTCTTTTAGTTTCTTCTTACTGAGGTTTCTTTTAGTTTCTTCTTACTGAGGAAAACTGAAGAAGTTGGATGAACTACAAAAAGCATCTTTTTGAAGCATCATAGAATTGCAAGATAGTAACAACAGACTGGTTCCAAATAGGGAAAGGAGTATGTCAGGGCTGTATATTGTCACCCTGCTTATTTAACTTATATGCAGACTACATCATGAGAAACACTGGGCTGGAAGAAGCACAAGCTGGAATCAAGATTGCCGGGAGAACTATCAATAACCTCAGATATGCAGATGATACCACCCTTATGGCAGAAAGTGAAGAGGAACTAAAAAGCCTCTTGATGAAAGTGAAAGAGGAGAGTGAAAAAGTTGGCTTAAAGCTCACCATTCAGAAAACGAAGATCATGCATCTGGTCCCATCACTTCATGGGAAATAGATGGGGAAACAGTGGAAACAGTGTCAGACTTTATTTTGGGGGGGCTCCAAAATCACTGCAGATGGTAACTGCAGCCATGAAATTAAAACATGCTTACTCCTTGGAAGAAAAGTTATGACCAACCTAGATAGCATATTAAAAAGCAGAGACATTACTTTGCCAACAAAGGTCTATCTAGTCAAGGCTATGGTTTTTCCAGGGGTCATGTATGGATGTGAGAGTTGGACTGTGAAGAAGGCTTAGTGACGAAGAATTGATGCTTTTGAACTGTGGTGCTGGAGAAGACGCTTGAGAGTCCCTTGGACTTCAAGGAGATCCAACCAGTCCATTCTGAAGGAGATCAGTCCTGGGTGTTCTTTGGAGGGAATGATGCTGAAGCTAAAACTCCAGTACTTTGGCCACCTCATGCAAAAGGTTGACTCATTGGAAAAGACTCTGATGCTGGGAGGGACTGGGGGCAGGAAGAGAAGGGGACGACAGAGGATGAGATGGCTGGATGGCGTCACTGACTCGATGGACGTGAGTCTGAGTGAACTCCGGGAGATGGTGATGGACAGGGAGGCCTGGTGTGCTGCAACTCATGCAGTCGTGAAGAGTTGGACACGACTGAGCGACTGAACTGAACTGAAGGAAATTTGGGGTCAAAACATAGAAGACAACAAGAACCTAGAGGGATAAACCTAAACCTAAAAATGTTTTTCCCTAAGGGCTCTTGTCAAGTCTGGGGAAGTAGCTGCAGAGCTGGGCCACCCTTTTGGTGATGCTCCCAGGGATGAACACACAGAAGTTGAAGACTGAAGCCTGCCAGAAATAGAGATTTGATAAATCAAGCTTCCTTTGAGTTGAAAATCTGAAGGACCACACTCTCCATATGAAGACTAACTCTAAGTAGACCAGCCCTTTCATGGGTTTGCAGTCAGCTTTGCATCACTTAATGGTCAAGTAAACTCAAACTCTTATAGTATGTTAAGATATTCCTACGAGGAAACCAGAATTGAAAGAGACACATGTACCCCAATGTTCATCGCAGCACTGTTTATAATAGCCAGGACATGGAAACAACCTAGATGTCCATCAGCTGATGAATGGATAAGAAAGCGGTGGTACATATACACAATGGAGTATTACTCAGCCATGAAAAAGAATACATTTGAATCAGTTCTAATGAGATGGATGAAACTGGAGCCGATTATACAGAGTGAAGTAAGCCAGAAAGAAAAACACCAATACAGTATACTAACACATATATATGGAATTTAGAAAGATGGCAATGACGACCCTGTATGCAAGACAGGAAAAAAGACACAGATGTGTAGAGCAGACTTTTGGACTCTGAGGGAGAGGGAGAGGGTGGGATGATTTGGGAGAATGGCATTCTAACATGTATACTATCATGTAAGAATTGAATCGCCAGTCTATGTCTGACGCAGGATACAGCATGCTTGGGGCTGGTGCATGGGGATGACCCACAGAGATGTTATGGGGAGGGAGGTGGGAAGGGGGTTCATGTTTGGGAATGCATGTAATAATTAAAGATTTTAAAATTAAAAAAATTAAAAAATTAAAATAAAAAAAATAAAAAAAAAGATATTCCTGGAATAATAACACCTACTGGTATTTGCAGAAGCAAATGAATATCTTCTCTGGAGGAAGACCTCACCACATCAGGCCTCAAGATTTTCCCCAAATAATTTGCAAAATATACCATCTAACATGTAATGGAAAATAACTAAGTTTATAAGACAACAGGATGCAACGGATGAGTAACAGAAGAAAGAGGGACAACAGAAAGAAGACTCACAACTTGAGTTCTTAGAACTATCAGACATGGTTCATAAAATCATCATGCTTGTTACAATTATGATATAAAGTATAAGCTTAAAAACGTCAGAAGTGAACTGGAGACCTTAAAATTTAATGTAGCCCATTAAAACCCCAAACTTTGAAAGATGTAATATTCAAAATCAAGATGGGTTTAAGGGAAAACTAAGTTCTGTCATATTAAAAATATATAAATTGGAAGACAGAAAAATGAAAATATCAATGCAGCACAAAGAGACAAAATGAAGGAAGTCATAACAGAAAAGGTAAGAGGTATATGGGAGAATCATTAGACATTCTAACCAAAACAGGGTGGAATGAAAGGAATGGGACCGAGGTTAAATTTGAAGAAGTAATAGCTCTGAATTTTTCAAAAGCAATAAAGAAGGGCTTCCCTGGTGGCTCAGTGGTAAAGAATCTGCCTGCCAATGCAGGAGACATGGGTGCAATCCCTGATCCGAGAAGACCCCACATACAGTGGCGCCATTAGCCCATGTGCCACAACTACTGAGCGTTTGCTCTAGAGCCCGGGAGCCACAGCTACTCAGCCCAGAGCCCCAGTGCCACAACTACTGAAGCCCATGCACCTCCGGCCTTTCTCCATAACAAGAGAAGCCACAGCAATGAGAAGCATTGCACCACGTCAAAGAGAAGCCCCCACCTGCCACAGGAGAAAAACCTACCAAGCAGTGAAGACCCAGCGCAGCCAAAAATACATAATTACAAATGAAGAAAGACAAAAAGAAACAATTTCAAACACTCACTGAACCCTAAACAGAATAATCAAAATAAATCCACACCTAGACATTCTCGTGAAACTATAGACAACCATAGATGAAGAGAAAATCTTAAAGAGCATGAGAAAAAATTACTTTCAAAAGAAGAACAGTTAGACTGAAAACTGACTTCTCTACAGTAACAAAGGAAGTCAGAAAGCAACAGAATATTTTCAATTAACGTTAAAGTTCAATATGGTAAAAAAGCTATTTACAATCAAATCCCCTCAAAAAAACTGGAAAAGATTACAACTTGGAAGCTAGTAGAGACAAAAACTGGAATGTTAAAGAAAGGTAATTCAAATAGAATACTTAGAATAAGTAGCACAAAGTAAGATCACAGGTTTAACTCAAATATCAGTAATTGCACTGTATATAAAAGGACTAAATATTCAGTTCAAATGAGAGATGTACAGAATGGATTTAAAAATAAAACTCAACTATATACTGCTTAAAGAGACATATTTAAAATATAAGGATATAAGAAATTTGAGAATAAAAGGAAAAAAAAGAAAGAGAAGGCAAGTAAATATTAACACAAAGAAATCAGCTTTAGTATCCTATAGCAGAGTAGACGTTAAAGTGAAAAGCATTAGCATAGACTCTACAGCAAAAGGATAAAATGTCCTATTGTCCACGAGGAAATAACAATTTAAAATCTGAATGGGCCTAATAACATGGACTAAAAATATGAAGAAAGCATTGACATAACTAAAATGAAAAATGGACAAATGCACAATCATAGTGAGAAATTTTTAGTGCATCTCTCTTAGTAACTGAAAAAATAAAACAAAAAGGAATGTATAAGACTTAAACAACATGATTAACAAAGTGACCTAAATGACAAAGCTGCAAAATACATATTCTTTTCAAGTTGGCACAGCTATAAAATTCTCAATAGAATGTATTTTCCAACACAATGAAATATGGTAGATATTAACAAGTAGAAAATTCCCCTAAGTATGGAAATTTAGAAATACATTTTTTCATAATTAATGGATAAAAGAAGAAATCACAATGGAGATTAAAAAAAGAAATCACAGAGACTAAACTCTGGTGAAAATTCAATAGATCTAAACTTTTGTAAAGCAGCTAATATAGTTATAGAAAGAAATTTATAGACTTAAATGAATGTTAGAAAATAAAAATGAATATAAGCAAGGTGAAAAGACAGCCTTCTGAATGGGAGGAAATAATAGCAAATGAAGCAACTGACAAAAAACTAATCTCAAAAATATATAAGCAACTTATGCAGCTCAATTCCAGAAAAATAAACGACCCAATCAAAAAATAGGCCAAAGAACTAAACAGACATTTCTCCAAAGAAGACATACGGATGGCTAACACATGAAAAGATGCTCAACATCACTCATTATCAGAGAAATGCAAATCAGGACCACAGTGAGGTACCACTTCACACCAGTCAGAATGGCTGCAATCCAAAAGTCTGCAAGCAATAAATGCTGGAGAGGGTGTGGAGAAAAGGGAACCCTCCTACACTGTTGGTGGGAATGCAAACTAGTACAGCCACTATGGAGAACAGTGTGGAGATTCCTTAAAAAAATTGCAAATAGAACTGCCTTATGACCCAGCAGTCCCACTGCTGGGCATACACACTGAGGAAAGCAGAACTGAAAGAGACACATGTACCCCAATGTTCATCGCAGCACTGTTTATAATAGCCAGGACATGGAAACAACCTAGATGTCCATCAGCTGATGAATGGATAAGAAAGCGGTGGTACATATACACAATGGAGTATTACTCAGCCATGAAAAAGAATACATTTGAATCAGTTCTAATGAGATGGATGAAACTGGAGCCGATTATACAGAGTGAAGTAAGCCAGAAAGAAAAACACCAATACAGTATACTAACACATAAATATGGAAGTTAGAAAGATGGCAATGATGACCCTGTATGCGAGACAGCAAAAGAGACACAGATGTGTAGAGCGGACTTTTGGACTCTGAGGGAGAGGGAGAGGGTGGGATGATTTGGGAGAATGGCATTGAAACATGTATACTATCATGTAAGAAACGAATCGCCAGTCTATATTCCATGCAGGATAAAGGATGCTTGGGGCTGGTGCACAGGGATGATCCAGAGGGATGATATGGGGTGGGAGGTGGGAGGGGGGTTCATGTTTGGGAGCTCATGTACACTCGTGGTGGATTCATGTCAGTGTATGGCAAAACCAATACAGTATTGTAAAGTAAAATATAGTAAAAATAAAAATTAAAAAAAAGAAAGAAAATAAAAATGGCTAAAAGTAAGTGATCTAAGCATTATGTCCTGTAAAGAAATTATTAAAATGAACTAAACTCAGAGAAATTAAAAGGAGGGACATAATGATTGGACCAGAGGTTAAAAAAAAAAGAAGACAAACATATGATAGACAGTGTCAACAAAGTCAGAAGTTGGTTCTTTGAACTAGATGATAACATAGACAAAGTCCTGGTAGGACTAATTTAGAAAATAAGAGCAAAAGCACATTTACCAATATCAGGAATGAAAAAGGTTTACCACGACAGATTCCCTACACACTAAAAAAATGAAAAAAGGATGCTATGAACCACTTCACTGTTCAAGACATAGAGGCTGTGAATAGTCAAATAAAATTGACAGAGGAATGAGAAACTTTCCCAAAATAAAACTCTAGGCTCTCTCAGTGGTAATGAACCAGCCTGCCAACGCGGAAGACAAGGATTTGATTCCTGGTTCGGGAAGATCCCACATGCCATGGGGCAACTAAGGCTGTGGACCACAACTACTGAGCTTATGTTCCAGGGCCTGGGAGCTGCAACTACTGAGCCCAGGCACCACAGCTACTGAGGTCCACATGCCGAGAGCCTGAGCTCTGCAACAAGAAGCCACTGCAATGAGAAGCTCACCCACACTCCAGCTAGCAGGTAGCCCCCATCACTGCAGCTAGAGAAAAGCCCCACACTGCAGAGAAGACCCAGTGCCACCAAAAATATATATGTAAAATTATTAAAAAAAAAACTTCAGGTCCACCCACATAGTTTCAACAATGACTTCTACTAAACATTTAAGGAAGAAATTATTACAGGCTTAAAAAATCTCTTCCAAAGAATAAAAAAATAGGATGAAACCTTGAAATCACTTTATAAGACTAGTATAACCCTTGATACCAAAATATGACAAGTGCAATAAGAAAAGGGAATATTATCAGCCATTCTTACTCATGAATATAGATGCAAAAACCCTAAATAAAATACCAACAAATATATGATCAAGTTAGATTTTCCAGGAATAAGAGACACAATACCATCAAGTTCAATGTCCACCCATAACTGAAACATATAAAAGAAGGAAAAAGGGAACTTCCCTATGCTGATAAAAGATATCTTCAGGGAAACAAAAGAAATCCTTATTACAAAATTTTCAAAGTAAAAAGTTGAAAGTCTTTCCTCTAAAGTAAAATGTTCCAAGTTTTCCCTCTAACATCAGAGAAAAATTATACTTAATTTTATTTTGTCTTTTTAACATGCCTTTTAACATTATCTACTGGAATAGCAGGCAAGAAAATAACATAAAGGGTTGGAAAAGTAGGAGAAAACATTATTTACGGAATATGTGATTGCATATGGAGAAACAAAAAAGAATGTAACATAAAGTATTCAAATTCATAATTGAATGTGTAACTTTGTAGGCTAAAATTCAATACACAAAAATCAATATTTTCTATATGTCATTGATAACAGAGAATGAAATATTTTAAAGGTTCAATTTGAAATTACAGCAAAATACTATGTATACAGGAATACATCCAAATAAAATGTCTAATGACTTTCCAGATAGATATGTAAAAACTTATTAAGAGCCATTTAGGAAGACCCAATAGATACCCTCGGAGAAGGCAATGGCACCCCACTCCAGTACTCTTGCCTGGAAAATCCCATGGATGGAGGGGCCTAGAAGGCTGCAGTCCATGGGGTCGCTGAGGGTCGGACACAACTGAGCGACTTCACTTTCACTTTTCCCTTTTATGCATTGGAGAAGGAAATAGCAACCCACTCCAGTGTTCTTGCCTGGAGAATCCCAGGGACAGGGGAGCCTGGTGGGCTGCCTTCTATGGGGTCGCACAGAGTCGGACACGACTGAAGCGACATAGCAGCAGCAGCAGCAATAGATACCCTATCAATATAGACCTGAAACTGAATCCTGTAAAAAGTATAATTCTACCAATGTTGATATATAGATTCAATGTAATCTCAATCTAAACCCCAAGAGATTGTAAAAGGAATTGGATAAACTGATTCTAATTTTAGTTTGAAATACAAAAGCCTAAAAGTAGCCAAGATTTTCCTGAAGATGAAGAGCAAGACAGGAAGACTTACTCTGATACTAAATGAGCGTGGTATCAGTGTAAGAATAGACATATAGACCTAGCACAGATAAAGAGACAAAGAAACAGACACACATATTTGGACACTCCAATTATGACAAAGGAAACATTGTAAGGAAGAAGGATAGTCTTTTTGAAAAATGAAGCTGGGACAATTAGATCTCCAAACAGAAAAAAGAATGAAATTATAGCCCTACAGCTCAACATAATGAAATCAATACTAGAGGTATTACACACCTAAATATGAAAGGCAAGACAATGGCACTTACAGGTTATAATCCAGAAGAACATCTTCAAGATTTTGCATTAGCGCAAAGGTTTTGTCCCTGTACCCAGAGCCTGTGCCAAGAGTGACACAGCCTTTGAGGGCGAATGTGTTCAGTTTGCATGGGAACCCTTGCTAGCACTGTAGGAGCAATAAGACATTCCATGTCGTAAGCCTTTATGTCACTACCACTTGACTGGTCTATGAGTATGCTTCCCTGCTGTGCCAAATCAGGACCGCTAGCCCAAAGAGTCATCGACTCAATGGGCATGAGTTTAAGCAAACTCTGGAAGACAGTGAAGGACAGGGTAGCCTGGTGTGCTGCAGTTTGTGGGGTCGCAAAGAGTCAGACATGACTGAGCAATTGAACAATTGAACATCAAGACCAAAGAGGACTCCTAGGCCGAAGAGTACCCACAGTACCTGGTGAGATAGAGAAGAGCCCCAGCATTTTTATTTGTGGATAGAGCGGTGCTTCTTAAATGTCTCTGGGCCAGAGAATATGAGTGTGTGTGTGTTTAGTTACTCGGTCACGTCCACCTCTTTGCAACCCCATGGACTGTAGCCCACCAGGCTCCTCTGTCCATGGGATTCTCCAGGCAAGAATACCGGAGTGGGTTGCCCTGCCCTTCTTCAGGGATCTTCCCAACCCAGGGATCGAACCCGGGTCTCCTGCACTGCACGTGGATTCTTTACCGTCTGAGCCACCAGAGAAGCCCGTGAGAGAATATAAGCACTAGACACCAACTGTACAACAAGGAAAGCCTGCACTGCTAGAAGAAAAGACAGTGGTTACTTCTTTCTGTTGATTCTGAATTTTATGTGTCAGTCATTTGTTGTACGTGGGTTAATTGTGGGTGTGGAGTCAAAAGCAGGAAAAAATGAGCTTTCTGTCGAGGTGACAGTTTAAAATAAGAAACCGTTTAGTGGCCTTCTAAACTGTACTTTGTTTTAGTTTTAAATACAAAAAGCATCAGCATGTAAGCAAAGCAAATGAGATTTAAATGGATCTGGAATGCAAAGCACATGGAGGAGTCAGGTTGATCTTGAGGTGGATTGTAGGTTGGACACCTTTCCATCATCTTGAAAGAACTATTTATTTATATTGGTGGTGTTTTAGTCACTAAGTCGTGTTCAACTTTTGTAACCCTAAGGCCTGTTGCTTGCCAGGCTGCTCTGTCCATGAGATTTCTCAGACAAGAATACTGGAGTGGGTTGTCATTTCTTCTCCAGGGGATCTTCCCAATCCAGGGATCAAACCCAGGTCTCCTGCATTGCAGGCGGATTCTTTACTGACTGAGCTATGAGGGAAGCCCATCTATTAAAATGGGCAACATTAAAGAGTATTTTATTGGAAAGATACAGGAACATCCGAAACCACTTCCTCTCCCTATCCTCTTCTCCCATCTCTAAAATTTCTCTGACATTTCCATGATTTTTGAAATTTCACCTTGCAGGAAATTCTTTAGCTTAAGGTTTAATCTGTGTTAAAAAGGGAGGAAAACCAGCATGATCACCAGCATTTTGGTGTAAATAACTTACTCCAGAAAATAGGTTTTGATGAGGAGAAAGCATGAAGCACTAACAGGGATGAAGGGAAAGCAAGAAGCAGAGAGTGGAAGCACAGGGTGTCACAAGAAGAAGAAGGGGACAGATGTAGCTCAAACTTGGAGTTAAGCAGGAGGATCTGGATTAGAATTGTGACTATATTGGTCTAGTGACTTAACCAATTACAGCCTCACTTTTCTTAGCTGTAAAATGACAGCATGTACCCTGGGCCTTTATCTAAGAATTAAATGAGATAATACCATTGACGCATCTGATGGAATGTTGGTCCCAGCGTAGGAGTTGATTTCGTGTTCGCTCCCATGTTGCCAGATTTTTGTTTTTTTCTACCGACACTAATCTTTCTCAGTGCCAATTCCTTTGTGATATCTTCCATCTTAGCCATACATATAAGTATTTCCATCACTCTATGGCTTTTATATGACTTAGGAAAACATTTTTTTAGAAAAAAGCAGGGTCAGCCTATTTTGTATTCCCCATATCTTAATAATAATATTTTTGGTCCTCCCTTTCAGAGGAACTATCTGGAATTAGAAGAAAATATCAATTTTCTTTCACATTTTCCCCCTTACTTCAGCTTGACAATGTTTCTTACATCTCTCCCAATGAAATGTATGGAAGTATTGATAAAGTACATCACTATCTGAAATAATACGTGAATAGTCTGGATGTGACTCAAGGATAAGGTGATCGAGAATAACTCTACCTTCCCAGAAGCAATGGCACTGTCTTTGAATGAACAAGGCCAAAAGAGAATCAAATTTATTGAAAAGGAACACAGCTATTTCCTTTTCTTTAGAGTAGTCATTTTTATACTTTTTTTTTTTTTACCTTAACCTACAGCAAGTAAAACATTTTACGCTGTGACCTGATATATACATATGCATTGTATGTATATGTTTATCTGTTTGAAATGAGTATCATGGAATAAAACTTACTATATTTCACACAACTGGAAATGTTCCTTTCTATTCTAATCTTTTAAAATGCTGTTTGAGACCATTATATTGATTTTATGTTTCCCATTTCTAAAATCACTGCTTCAGGGTTTTATTCTGCTTTTCTGAGTGAAAAGCCTCCTCTTGTTAGTTTTAAATGCATTTAATTTGGTTCTATCTCCTCTCCCCTTTTTTTTGATGTGTGTCTTCAAATATAAATATTAGCTAAGATGGAAGAATATTAAGAAAAATCAGCTTATGATTGGCTTGGTTGAGTTGCCTGCCACACAAGTAAATGCAATAAGGGACCTCGTACCATCTTTTATATTTCCTGTCCATTCAACTTCCTTTCTTAGTCTCTTTTTCTTTATTAAAATTTCCCCCAAAGACTAATTTTCAGTTGTTATTAGGCACAACAGGATTATTGAAGAGAAGGAAGGGGACTAACATTGAATGAGCAACTGGCTACACATTATTTCTTCTCAATAACACTCAAGGGATTTTTTTTAATGCATCTCTTTTTACTCATAAGGAAACCAGGATTTAGAGAAGTGAAGAAACTTGCCCAAGGTCAGAAAACTCAAAAAGCTAGGTTCATAGTAGAACTGACCCAAAACGCAGGTCTGGTTAACAGCAGAATCACTGCAATGTACTTCCTTTATGTCAATGTAAAGCTAAAACCACACACACAAAAATTAGACCTTCTGTTTTTAAGCTACTAACTCTAGTAAAGCATGCGTGTATCACTTCTTTTCAAATTGTTTTTGTTGTTGTTAGACTCTCTTCTTTACCAAGGATTACACAGAACATCTGTTGAACTTTCCAACATGCATTCATGCATTCATTCTCCCAGCACACCATTTATTCATTTAGAGTACTCTGGAGCTTATAACCTACTTACATAATTTTTCCCCACAATTTCCCCATAATTCTTCCATGTTTTCTGTTGCCTTCTGAACTCAGGATTCTACTTTATCTTTGCATTACAACATTTGCTTTTATAGTAACCTCCTCAATACTGAAGAGAAAATTAAAATAAAGTGCTTTCTTTTGTAACCTTTAGTTCTCAGCAGAGGCCATTAGGGACTGTAAAATAATCACATTTAAAGCTGATTTTCGAATTGGTAAACACTTTGTATGACGTTAAATAAGCTTTGCCTGTTCTAGGAGAGAGAGTGGATTAAATTCTCCAGTGGTGCCTGTCGCTTGCCTGAAGTGACAAGAATAAAGAAGAGGTCGTACCCACTCCTCTGCTCCCATTAAGCTGCCTCTTCATTCTGACATTGGACTGAGATTCCAGGGCACCTCTTAACCTACAGGAGACTCTGGATCTAAAGCAGAAGCAGGTACCCCGTACCTTCTTTAAATTAACAGCTTTACTGAGACATAATTTATATAGTATAATCTGGGACTGTTTCTACCCAAAACAACATTTCTAACTCTGAAAGGAAATAATAAACACCAATTTCATGCTCTCACCAGCTTACACCCAAGTAATCTCCTTTATGATTTCTCTCACTCCTTCTTCCCCATTTTTCGTCCCCACTGCCCCATTTCTTGTTGCTCCACACACAGTACATTGACACATCCACCCAGGTATTTTTACACGTGGCCTTTCAAGGATCCCATACCAATTAAGTTTCATTCCAAGGTAAGAACAACCATAAAACAGTATCATTAAACTTGAAAATGCAGTCATCCCTGTGTTAGGGCAGAACTGCAATTATAACTGATGCTTTGTCTTCAGAGAGAAATGAATTGGCAGGAGGAGTGGAATTAGAGATCTAATATTTCATATCATCATCAACAAGTTTCTTCCTCAGGATTTGGATGGTCACAGTGATAGAGGTGGATTCTAGCTCAGTGATTAAACAAAAGGTTAGCGTACTATCATACACGTGATGCCATTATGTCAAAGTGAGAACACCAGTGTGATTTTCTGAATAATGTCATCAACAGTGATGTCTCTCTTAAACTTTAATACTCCTGTGCCAGCTTTCTAATTCATTAACAACTGATGTATAAACATTGTTTTAGTATCCAAAAGATTCTATGAACCACCAGCCCCACCTCCTGAAAAAAAAAAGTTGAGCCTTTGCTGTGTCACATTTTGAGTTTTACATTATTCTCAGGTGATGGTGGAAGACGTCATATAATAGGATGCCCTGCTGGAGATGAATTAATTTGTGCTTTTCACTCTTCTATGAAACAGGAGCATCCAGAAAACCAACTCTGGAGCTCACATCTAGAAAGGGAAGGTGAGCGTATCTTGAAATCACCTGGAAGCCAGATTTACTTCAAGAGGTTGGGGCAGGGCAGATCACCCTGTTTCGAGGGGAAAAGGGGAAAATGAAAACCTCTGTATCCAGCTGTGATGAGAAATAGAAGCTGAGTATTCTTTTGTCCCCCCAAAGGAAGTTTAATCAGGCAGTTTATATTTTCAGGTTAGAAAAGGGTAAGTTATCTAAACCCTGAGAGTGTAGATTCCTGAAAGGAAATGAGAACAGTAAAGCTAAGCATCAATGAAGCAATTGAAGAAATAAAAGTATAGGCAACTTTTGGCTGAAATAAAAAATGGAAGGAGATATATCTCTTAAAGGACCACAGAAGCCTGAATGGGAATCTAACAGTGAATGGGCATTTCAGAGTGAACCAGAATCTTCTGTGGTACAAACAGCAAATTCACCATAGCAACATAATGGAAAAGCAAGAAACATCTTAGGTGTAGAAATTGTACTGACTGTTCTGGACTACATAAACTTCAGAATTTGGAGGGGGGAATCATTTATGGAGACAGGATATACTGGTTTTCTATTGCTGCTATAACCAGTTACTGCAAACTTTAGTAACTTAAAACAACAAAGACAGATTATCTTACAGTTCTGTAGGTTTGACTTCTGAAGGGTAGCTCCCTGGGGTGGCATCAAGGTGTCAGAGCTGCATTTCTCCTGTGTGCTCCAGGGGAGAATCCACTTCCTCACATTTTCTAGCATTTATAGCAGGGGTTCCCAACTTCTGGGATCTAATGCCTGATGATCTGAGATGGAGATGCTATAATAATAATAGAAATAAAGTACACAATAAATGTAACACACTTAGTCATCCTGAAAGCATCCCCCACTCCCTCCCTGTCCACAGGAAAATAATGGACAGGAAACCAGGAAAGCGGTCCCTGGTGCCGAAAAGGTTGAGGACTGTGGGTCTGGAGGCAGTCCTCAGAAGGGGCCCGCTGATCTAGAGGTTGATCTTTCTGACATTTCTTGGCTGGTAAACCGCTGGCTCAAGCATGTCAGGCTGAGTGCTTCTCTCTAGGTCTTCTGGCTCTCTCTTTAACTTTTAAGGACCTTTGTAATTTTATTGGGATCACTTGGATATTTCCTTAAGGTCAGCAGATTAGCAACCTTAACTCCATTTGCACTTTAGCTCGCCTTTGCCATGTGACCTAACATATTCAGTTTCCAGGAATTGGGAGGCAGACATCGTTTGGGAGGGGGTATTATTTTGCCTCCCACTGGAACTCCAACAGGGAGATACTAAATGTCCTGTAAATACGGTAGGTGTGTAAGGAGGACAAGCACGCTGAGAATGAACTCAGCCTTGGTCTCAATGCTGGCTTACCTGTATCATCGTGTGGTAGGAAGTCCTAAAGAAATACTAACGCTCAGGTCACACCCTCACATGTTCTAATAGGTATGGGGTGGATTCCAGAAATAGTGATGTAGGGATATATAGATCTGAATGACCCAGGTGATTTTTATGTCCAGACAGGTTCCAGGCCGCTGATCTAGGAATGGGAGTTGCTAACCTGGCTCCAGGGAACAAGGACAGAAGCTCAGATCACACATGCCCTAGAGTTATGTGTTCTTCTCTGACTCTTATCAGTTACTTCTGTTGCATATCAAGTTCCACTTTAATCTACCTCTATCTAACTTACTATATGGGTTTTAAATATTCTTAGATGTAAAGAAATCTTCCCCTAGAAATGCTATTATTTAAAATTGCATTTTATACATTTTAATTTACTTTCCCAATCTGTCTAAACTTGTTTTCCAAAAATACTGTTAACTGAAAAATTACATCATTAAGAGTTCATCAATAATAGTTTATTTCACTGTGTATACCTGGCTCCTTTGTAATGAAGAGTTAACCTATATTTCATTTACCTTAATGAAATCTATTTTCATGAAGAGTCACTGTATAGTGTTTACTTCACAAACATTTCATGGTATTTCGATCAGTTCATGCTTTTTCTATTTTGTTACTTTTCTTATGTTATTTCATTCTTGCATATAAAATTGTTGGTAGTTGCCATGGTAATTCTAATTGATTTCTTTCTGCTGTTTTTGTAGGCTTTTAAAGAGATTTGCACAATACATCATTCATATTGTTATTTTTATCTCTGTAAATTTGTAATGGCCTCTCAAAAAAAAAAAAAAAAGCTGTGTAACAAGAGCATCAGATGCTACTTTGCTCAGTGGGAAGGCTGCGAAGAACAGAAGAAAACTGAGGAAGAAAAGCCAAGTTGGGAAGGGCAATGAAGGAGAGGAAAAGCGTGTACCACACAAAAGCAAGTGTTCAGGCACCCGAGTGACTGGTAATGTAAGAGCCAGAACTGTGCTTTTCAGAGAGAATTGACCTTGTCAACGTGACTCAGCTCTGGAAGACCAATAAATGACGGGAGGAGAGGTAGGAGGACCAAACAGGTGACAATGCTGCCATGTTATTTGTTTATCCCCCAGTAAATATCAAACCTTCTCTGCTTCTGTCACACACACCCACCGGCATGCACTCATGGAATGCATCAGTACATCCATTGTCAGGACCAGCCAGCATTCCCACTGCAGTAAACTGGAGCTGTGTTCTCTGACAGATGCCGTGTGCTGTGATTAACTGCCTTCTTCTAGAGAATGAGCTACCATACCGTTTGCAGCCCTAGAGGTCGTGAGAAAATGAGCAGAAAGATTCTTGGGGATCTGGAATGAATTGGATTTGGCTTTAGGTTTACTGTAGAATTCCAGAAAGTTTGCTTTTTGTTTCTTATACCACATCTTTTTCCAAAACCCAACTGTTTTGGAGTGCAAAAAAAAAAAAAAAAAAAAAAATCAATACTGTACAATCAAATAATAAAAAGTGATGGCAATTTCAAATCATGTTGTACACCTGAAACTCATATAATGCTTTGCCAGTCATGTGCTGCTTTTCAGTTGCTAAGTCATGTCCAACTCTTTGCAACCTCATGGACTGCAGCATGCCAGGCTTCCTTGTCCTCCTGTCAATTATAACCCAATAAAAAAAAGACAGGTAAAAGAGTAAATTTAGGACAATGTCAGGTGCATTATGAAGCTTGGTTTTAACCTTCTGTACGATGGTTAAAAGCCAGTTATGAATTTGCCTCTGATATTCTTGGTGGTCAAAGCAAAGAGGAAAACATGATCAGAATCAAAACTCTAAGTTCTTGTGAAAGAAGCATTTATCAGGTGCAACAGAGAAACAGTCTTTCCAAGAATTGAGACCAGTAAGAAATTCCCCCAAAGGAAGGGATATTTTAATGTAATGTGCAATCGCCTTATCAATATTTCTGCAATATGAAACAGTGAGTTTCACATAGCCACTTTTTAAAAAAACTTCTATCAACTGAAATCAAGGTCTATGTGTTGAGCACAATGCCTGAGCACAGCACAAAGAAAACTTGTTAACAAGGGTGAAGAGTTCTGAAAGTCAAATATCCTACCCTGGAATGATCCTGGTGACCCAAGAAGTCACTCTAGAGAGGACTACATAGCTAGCATATGTTTTGGAAAAAATTTATGCACCATCCCATTGCATGGTAAGTTCAAGAGACTTGATGAGATTGCACCCTAGCAGCCCTTTCAGATTCTCACCTTATGAAAAAGAAACTTCACTCCATCCCGCTGTACTCATGCGAAAAGATCTTGGGAATAGCAAACGTGATTCATCTGAGAAACCCATTGTAAAAATTACATTACACAGGCCTATGTGAAACATGCAAAAGCTTTGGAAAATAAATGCCTAGCATAATTCACCATAAAACTTTTAGATAAATTATTATGACCCTGTTCTTCTGATACAAGCATAAATGTGTTTCCGATAAATGCATTTTATTGTGTTTTGCTTCATAAGACCATCCGATTATAAATTCAGGATGGTTAAAAGAAAAATTTAAGATCCTCTCTTCCTTTGGCAGTCAGAACAAGGTTTTCTAAACCAAAAACATATGTTTAAATTTAGCTCCACATGTGCCAGCTAGTTATTGACTGATTACTGACATGTGTTTGAGCTCTAGGGAGCTCAGATCTCTCTCTGCTTCTTCCCCCACAGCTCCTCAACACTACACATCTCACGCACACGTGCATACAGGCATGCACACACACGCACACCACACATTGGGAATTCTGATATTTAGCAGGTAATTGGGACCTAGTATTCAGAGTAAACACATGCCCTGATGGGAGAAAAATATGGGATGCTATATGCACTGCCTTACTTTGGGAGACAGAAATGAATGACTCTTGCCAAAATCTGACTACCCCTTGAGCTTGACTCGTTCTTTAGAAAATTGTTTTCCTCTGAATGCTTCTCAGTTATGTCCATGACTTCTCAGAAACAATATATTTTTAAATCAGTTCTCCCCTAGGTAAGTGAAAACAACATTCTGCTGGTGGGATCATCTCAGCAAATTGCAGTGGGAATACAGCTCTGAAAACAATCTGGTTTTGTCCCTCCAGGTTGCCAAATCCTGGGTCTGGTGGCAGTGGTGATAGGCCTTGCAGACCTCCAACCAGGAAGAGCAAATTGACTAAGGCCCCAGCTGGGACACTGTGAAGCCCAACAGCACATTTATGATTGGGGCTACGCTTGCCACACTGCTCTCGGCCAATGGCTGAGTGGGCAGGGATGCTAAGGCAGGCTATTCCTGGGAGAACCAGGGACCCTCTGACAACTCCAGGACTCCTTGACTGTCTTGCGTCCTGGGATGCTTCTATTCAATCTTTTCTTTTTCTCTCCTCCACTTAGCATCAGATTTCAATCAGGTCTGAAAACTTTTTCTAGCTCCCTCCCCATTTTCTCTCACATAGGCAGTTCCCCTAAGAAAACCTCTGCCTGTTTAATCCTGTCTTGGCATCTGCTTCTTGGAGGACCAGGACTAAAAACATACTGTTTAATTTTAAAGGTAGGTTATGTTCAGTTCAGTTCAGTCGCTCAGTCATGTCCGACTCTGTGACCCCATAAATCACAGCATGCCAGGCCTCCCTGTCCATCACCAACTCCCAGAGTTCACTCAAACTCACGTCCATCGAGTTGGTGATGCCATCCAGCCATCTCATCCTCTGTCGTCCCCTTTTCCTCCTGCCCCCAATCCCTCCCAGCATCACAGTTTTTTCCAATGAGTCAACTCTTCGCATGAGGTGGCCAAAGTAGTGGAGTTTCAGCTTTAGCATCGTTCCTTCCAAAGAACACCCAGGGCTGATCTCCTTCAGAATGGACTGGTTGGATCTCCTTGCAGTCCAAGGGACTCTCAAGAGCCTTCTCCAACACCACACTTCAAAAGCATCAATTCTTTGGCGCTCAGCTTTCTTCACAGTCCAACTCTCACATCCATACATGACCACAGGAAAAACCATAGCCTTGACTAGACAGACCTTAGTCGGCAAAGTAATGTCTCTGCTTTTGAATATGCTATCTAGGTTGGTCATAACTTTCCTTCCAAGGAGTAAGTGTCTTTTAATTTCATGGCTGCAGTCACCATCTGCAGTGATTTTGGAACCCAAAAACCTTAAGGAAATATTAATACATCTTCACAGAGTCAAGGACTGCAGCTCTAAATTAGTCTTCTGCTGCAAAAAGATGTATTACACTTGGAACATAATATTTCCATGCATAGATTTGGATCCTGAATTGAACCAGATTAAAATTCCTTGCGAATGATGTTCCAAAGTAAATCCCCAACTCATTCCCTTGTCCAAGAAGTCACAGTGTTTCCTCTAATCCTAAAGCCATCAATAATTCATCTATTCTTCTCAAGAACGCTGAAATTTTGTTTTTTAGAACTCCACTTAAATCATACTTGGTAATTTTTTTTCTTTTCCATTATGGTTTATTACAGGGTATTGAATAGAGTTCCCTGTGCTATACAGTAAGACCTTGTTGTTTATCTATTTTACATATAGTATTTTGTATCTGCTAATTCCAAACTCCTACTTTATCCCTTCTCACCCTCGTCCCTCTTTGGTAAGCATAAGTTTGTTTTCTATGTTTGTGAGTCTGTTTCTGTTTTGTAAATAAGTGCATGTCTGTCATGTTTTAGATGCCACATAGAAGTGACATCATGTGGTATTTGTCTTTCTTTTTCTGACTTCACTTAGTACAATAATCTCAAGGTCTACATGCAGGTTAATATCCATGTTGCTATAAATGGCATTATTTCATTCTTTTTTATGGCTGAGCAATATTTCATTGTGTGTTTTTACCACATCTTCTTTTTCCATTTATCTGTCAGTGGAAAACTTAGTTTGCTTCCATATATTGGCTATTGTAAATAGTGTTACTATGAACACTGGTGTGCATGTATCTTTTTGAACCAGAGTTTTCTCCAGATATATACCCAGGATCTGGGTATATGGAATTGCTGGATCATATGGCAACTCTATTCATACCTGTTGCTTTTGTCAATTAGAATGTGCCAATTAAAATGCATATTCTAGTCTAAATCTCAACCTTTCATGTGATTGACAATAATGGCACTGTCCAGCTTTATATCACTGCTTAATGAGAGATCCACCTTGAAATCATATGGACAGGTCAGTATCAGTTTAAGACCACTCAAGTAAATGCAGCTTTTTGGGGTTCTTTGAAGCAGGGTCAAACCCTATTCCCTCTCTGAATTTGGAACCAGCTAAAAAGTTAGACAGTAGAATCAGAGATAGGGAACAAAAGACTGCAGGTTAATATTTGGAGCATATTGCATCTAGACCGTGGGTTGCCCATCCAATCTAGGTAGTGTAAATGGAAACTGTAGGGCTCCCAGTTGGAGGCCTAATGGATGCTAAGTCTAATGCTATCCTACCAGCCTTCTATCCTTTAAACTAGAGCACAGCAGTGGATAGAATGCTACGTGTGGCCAATGGGAGATTCCAAAGAGAAAAGCAAGACTTCTCCCAGAAAAGGTGAGCTCAAGAAAAAAAGCATTAGCCTCTTCTCTACATTGTCCTCTCTTGGGGAACATTGAGAAGGAGACAGAAAGAAGCTTCCTAATTCTTCTCAAAAGACAGCAGTTTCACTGTGTCGGCCATGGTGGAAAATCAGAGAAAGAGAAACAGTTTGTACTACAAAACCCTCATCGTTGATCTACTGATGGGGAGGTCAGTGGCATTAAATCTGTGTGTGAAGAACAGATCATCACTGGGCCACCTTACCTAGAGGTCAGCCAGAATTGACGTTGCACAGAACACAATGCAAACTTTCCTCTCCTTCATTTCGTTACTATTCACACGTTTCAGGACAATTCATTCAAGATTCTCATAAAGTTAGCTATGGGCTTTTCTAAATAGAGCTCTTACAACTTAAAAATAAATCCAAGGCTTTTAAAGCTCTGTAATTATCTTGTCTATTATCTCTTCTGCTGCTTCATCTTTCATTCCCTCCCCTGATCTTTTTTCTGTATGGGGGTTTGCCATTTTTGCATAGCTTTTAAAGCAAATCTGGATATTTTCAGAGATGGGGGGTTAGGAGAATAGATATGTCACAATTTGTGTTACTTACTCACTTTTTTGGAAAATTACCTCCTCAAGCACCTGATGAGTAACAGGCACCTGGCCATTTGGAATTTGAGGAAGAATTTTAATTTTATCATTTCATTGCTGTGATTGTTCTTAATGATGAAAATTCTTACAGTTTCCTGCACCATGGCACTTATATCTTTATTTAAGTCACATTTTAAAATTGCATGGCAAAACCAATTGTAAAGTAAAAAAAAAAAAAAGAACAAAAAAAAATTGCATATTGTTAGAACTCTGTCCTCAATGATCTATGTAACTAACTTAAAAGCTTAATGACCTCTGCAAAGTAAACTTACCCTTCTGACAGGGGAAACATATGTAGAAAGAATGCGATATATTTCAGAAAAAGTCATGTTTGACTGAAATACCACCATAAATGGATGTAAATTTATGTATAGTTTTCTGATTTAAAAAGTATTACATACTCAAAATTTAGAAATTACAAAAAAAAGAAGAAAAAGAATATAAAATAGAATAAAACCTATCCTTCTAATTATCATTTGATGCAACCATTAACATTTTGGTGTCTTTCTTTATAGTATTTTACATCATACACATACATATATATATATATATATATATATATATACACACACACACACACACACACACACACACACAATGGGTCATACTAAGTAAAGTTTTATATCCAGTTTTTCCCATGTGTTAGCATTTTCCTATATCATTTTGTAGATACTAAAATATGTTTTTCACATGATGGAATATATGAGAATTTATCATCAAATATCTTGCCAGACCACTCTTAAATATATAATATTTGTTTTTCCAAAGTTTTCATCACTGTAAATAATGCTGTCATAAATATTACTATATAATACAAGGGTTTTTTTTTTTAAACTGTATTACTGGTTCTTTTCATAGGAAATAAAGCAAAATTACTGAATTAAGAGTTATTAACTTACTTTGGGGGAGAACCCATGGAGACCCTTCCTTTCTTGTTTCAGAATAGCTAGGAAACCAAACCAACAGGCATTCCCTCAGGCACTGTAGAATCAGGGCAAGTGGTGGCCATCTTGAAGGATATTTCATTTAGGTCACAGTAAGCCTGATATCTATGACTTCCTCAGCTGAATTGTTGTCTTTACACAAAAACATTTTGTCATTACAAATCTTAATTATGCTGCAATTTAGATGGCCCTTGGCTTGTAATATTTACCATGTTATAAACCACTTTAAAACTCTGCATGTGCCCAAATTACTCCACACAATCAACAAAGGGCTTTATTTGTCCCAACTGAAACACCAGCTGAAGGGCCACTGCTGGGCCTTGGGCTTTCAGACTAGAGCATGCTGCTGTAAACCACTGCAGTGAGACCAAGGCACACTGGAGAATTAAGGTCAGCTGCGGAGAACTGAGCATTTGGGCCTGAGCATTTCACATGACAAAAATCAAAGAAGAGAAGTAGATGCTAACTGCTCGGATGTATTTATGGTAGATACTTCTACTGGTAAAAGATATAATTTGTTTCATATTTTACATAAAAAAGCAATTTACCCTTTTGACTATCATGATTCTTCTGGCAATTTCAATATGTTTTCATTTTTCTTGTGAGTTGGGGGACTTATGGATGTATTTTCTACTATCTCACCCCTAACTTCAGCCAAAGGAGGGTTGGAAAACCAAATTTAAAAATATGTGAAGAGTGAGTAAAAAAATAGCAAGGAAAAGAGTCCAGGACTGTTCACACCTGGCAAGTCCACTGTTGCCATCATAGTTCAAAATGGGTATGTCTGCATGCCTTCAAGGGGCACAAGAAGGTCAGGCCCTCTGATGTGCCAGTTTTTGAAGATAATTAGATTGATTAACTCCTTCAACTATTGTCTTTTGGGAGTTTATAGGCTTTGGGAGTACCCTTCAATTAGACATTTAAAAATATGCAGATAACAGAACCAGTATAACTTTGGTGGCTCGGTGGTAAAGAATCTGCCTGCAATGCAGAAGACCCAGGTTCAATCCCTGGGTTAGGAAGATCCCCTGGAGAAGAAAATGGCAACCCACTCCAGTATTCTTACCTGGAAAATTCCATGGACACAGGAGCCTGGTGGGCTACAGTCCATGGAGTTGCAAAGAGTCTGACTGAGCAACTAATACTTTCACTTTTTTCACTCTTCACTATAGGGTGATACTAAACTAGACACTATGGATTTAGAAGTAAGTGGGACAGACAAGGCCCATGTTCTATTTTCTAAACCGATGATGGAGGGGATAGAAAATAAACATACACAGAGGCAGTACAATTTTAAGTACTGATAGTGCTAGAAAGAAAAGTGAATCTGTCTAAGGGGATAGAGAGTGATGGTCGTGCTACCTTTGTTAGGGGAGGTCAGACCTGAAGGAAGAGGAAAGCCATTAGGAGGCACAGAGTCTCCCAAGTGGAGGGAACTGCAAGGTCAAGGTTTCTGAGGCAGGAAGAAGCTTGGCATGTCTGAGCTATGGCAGAAAGACCATTGTGGTGGACAGAGTAGAGAAAGTAAGCGAGAGAATGCTGAAAAATGAGCTCAGAGAAATGGAGGAGACCAAGCATTACCTTGGTCACCAGTCATTACCTTCTTCTGTTCAAGAAGGCAAGGAACAGAAGTGTCGGTTTAATTTTCATTGTTCTACAGAAAGCCTCTGGAGGATTTGATCTGAAGAGGAACATAAGCTGATATGCTGTTGGGAAGTGTAACCTGACTGTTCTGTGGAGGAGTCAGAAGAGAAGCAGGAAGACCATTGGTGGTTCCAGTGATGACACAGGGTAACTTGGCCCACAGGAATGCCAGCAGACATGGAGAGTAGTAGGTTGATGACAGGTTCTGAAACAGCCAATAAAACTTGAAGAATGAATATGGGTTCTGAAGAAAAGAGTAACAGGATGAAGCATACTGTTTTATTCCAGCAGCTGAGATAATGTGATGTGATTTCCTCACAGTGGGAGCCCTAAGGGAAAGATAAGTAAAGAATGGAAGAGAATTAAGTTTTTTTTGGGAACTACAAAAATAGGCAGTAAAGATGAGTCTAGAATTCAGGGATGATGCCCGAGATAAAGGCATAAATCTGTGAGCCAGAATATAGATGATATTCAAGGCTACGGGACTGGATGAGATGACTTATGGAGAGTGTATGAGAAAAGAGAAGAGAAAACAGAGGTGATTTGAAAGACTGGCATATGCCAACACTTAGAGTCAAGGAGAAGCACTGCTGGGATGTTGAGGCAAATAGTACAGAGAAGTGACCAGGGCACTGGCAGGATGATTTATAGTCCATGTAATTTATAGTTCAAGCCATGATTTTTTTAAAATTGAAATTGAAGTTGTTAATAAGACTGCCAAGACAATAGGTATCATCTGGGAGTGTCCTGGGCAAACAAGAACATATACAGGGGCCTTCTACACATCAGTAACCCCCATAAGACTGGTTTCATTGGAGATGAAGTGATGGCACCCTGCCTGCTACGGGCTGAGGAGAGATAAAAGGTGAAGGAAAGAAAACAGGAACCAGAAGCAACCCTTTTGGAAAAAAAATTGCTGTAAAGAAGCTAGTAGAAAAATAGGTCATGGCTAGAGGGGATATGAAACCAAGGAAAGAATTGATTTTTTTATGGAGCTATTACAGCATCTTTGGGGGCTTCCCAAGTGGCACTAGTAGTAAAGAACCCACCTGCCAATGCAGGATACGTGAGACGTGGGTTCGATTCCTGGGTTGGAAGGTTCCCTGGAGGTGAGCAGAGCAACCCACTCCATTATTCTTGCCTGGAGAATCCCATGGACAGAGGAGCCTGGAGGGCTATGGTCCATAGGATTGCGAAGAGTCAGACAGGACTGAAGCGACTTAGCACAGCACACAGCATCTTTGTATGCTAATAGGAAGGATCTAGGAGAGAGGGAAAATTGGATAAGGCAAGGGGAAAAAAGCAGCAGTGGAGACAGAGCACAAGAGTAGGGTTCTGTGCATAAGTGCACAAGTGGAGTGGCTGGCATTGGATGTTGATTTCATTGACCCATTGAAATGTGGAAAGAAGGCTTATGTGGATACAGGTGTACATAGTTGCTAAATTGGGCTGTGAAAAAAGGAGTTAGCTTCTTAGCCAAAGCAAAAGAAATTTCACTTTTTCTGAAATTCTCTTTTCCTCCCACAAGAAGTCACAGTTTACCCTTTGGGGGCAATTTTCTTCTTAGGCGTTAAGAAGAGATATGTGAGCTATTTCTCCTTTCAGGAAAAATGCTCCAGTATGGAACCTTTAATAGTTTACCAGCAAATGTGAAAATTCTCCCAGGTCCAATTTAGATCTGGCAGAGAAGATGAATATTACTAGTCAGTCGGCAACTGCCTATAACAGATGTTTTTGTTGAATGTGAACATTAACAGTTCGATTTGGCCTTTTCAGAATTTGAATTAAGAAAAAGAAGAAATAGCCAAGAGTACATTGAGACCCAGGTGGAATAAAATCCTTTGACCAGAAACACAAAATGTAATGTCTAGTGAAAACTTCAGCACCCAAGAACTGTGTGACCCTTGGAAAATCACTGTGCTCTGATTGTTCGAGATGTAAGAGACAGAAAATCGCAAATATGAAGCAGAAATCAGGGGGTTGTAGATATGCGTAGTTTCTGTCAGATAACCATTGGTAGGACTTTTAGGGAACTGTAAGCTTTTCATGGAGGAGCACAAAATAACCAAGCAAATGACTATTACCAGTGATTTAATGTCTAGGAATAACTCAGTTCAATTGATTCAGCAGAGAAAACCAGAAGTAAGTGGCTTAGACTCAAAATTATATTCCTTCCAAAGGTGAACTCCCTTCAATCTGCTCAAAGGCAGGGATAATAATAAAGACCATTCTCCTTCTCTTATGAATTAAACTTATATTTCCCTAGGCAACCAGGTACAGTGGCTGAAAGATAATTTGCTCATCTGGAAAATGGATCTGAGAAATCATTTCCATATGTGCCTTGAGTCACTGCAGACATTGGCCCAAGGCAACAGAACTATAATGCAGGTCACTTTAGGCACTCTCCGGTGTAACAATCAGGAGAAGGCAATGGCACCTCACTCTAGTACCCTTGCCTGGAAAGTTCCATGGATGGAGGAGCCTGGTGGGCTGCAGTCCATGGGGTCGCTAAGAGTCGGACACGACTAAGCAACCTCTTTCACTTTTCACTTTCATGCATTGGAGAAGGAAATGGCAACCCACTCCAGTGTTCTTGCCTGGAGAATCCCAGGGACAGGGGAGCCTGGTGGGCTGCCGTCTATGGGGTCACATAGAGTCAGACACGACTGAAGTGACTTAGCGGCAGCAGCAGTGTAACAATCATCCTTGCTAAGGTACTGCAGGCAGGAACCAGGCCTTCATCCGTGAGATGTCACTACTCATGCTGCTAATGTACCACCTACACATGCCACTGCCGTAGTGAGAAAGCACTAGATCAGTGCTGTGTAAATTTGATCATTACACAGGATTGAATAGGGTCCTGGGACTTCCCTGGCAGTACAGTGGATAGGAGCCTACCGGCCAATGCAGGGAACACGGGTTTGCTCCCTGGTCCAGGAGGATTCTACATCCCTTGGAGCAACTGAAGCTGCACGTTCTAGGGTCTGTGAGCCACAACTACTGAGACTGTGAGCTGCTACTACTGAAGCCTGTGCGCCTAGAACCTGAGCTCCACAACAAGAGAAGGCACTGCAACGGGAAGCCTTCTCAACACAACTAGGGAATAGCCCCCACTCTCAGCAACTAGAGAAAGCTCACACACAGCAATGAAGACGTAGTGCAACCAAAAATTAAAAACAATAGTAATATAACTAAATTATAAAAGATAGAGTCTCTAAGCACAGGTTTTTAAAATGGCACAAGTGTGGCAATTCATGGATGCTACACTACAAGACAGTTTAAAGAACTGTCTAATGTTCTTAGTTATTGATCCTATAGACCAGTCTGTTTTTCAGTGACAAAGTTCAACCTATGTGTACTTGTTATCCATTGCATCCTCACTCTTAGCAAGGTAAAACTAAAGAGTAGATTTTTCAAGCACTTATAGATAAAGTCAGCTCGTTATCTGATAATACCAACTACTGAGAAACACTATGTGACTGTATAACATCAATAGCATTTATTTTAACTGAAACAACTTTAATTTTCCTTTTTAATGAACACTATATTACCTGAAAAAAAAATAGATTAAGGAATATAGCATCTCATGTCAAGCTCTAATTTAGGGTTTCAGGCTCAGATGTTTATGAACTACTGCAATTGCAGTCATTTCCTAGGGATACTGACCCATCATTCAGAATTCACCTGTGAGTTGCAGAGGTAATGGTTAGCAAGATGTGAGCCATAACTGAGCATCCAGATGTGGTTGTTTTATTCAGAGGCTCTATGAACTCTTACTATTGGAGGCTACCTTCCTTTTATTACAGATGTTGAAATACACTTACATTCCACATTAAATGTTCAGTTCAGTTCAGTTCATTTCAGTTCAGTCGCTCAGTCGTGTCCGACTCTTTGCGACCCCATGAATCGCAGCACGCCACGCCTCCCTGTCCATCACCATCTCCCGGAGTTCACTCAGACTCACGTCCATTGAGTCTGTGATGCCATCCAGCCATCTCATCCTCGGTCGTCCCCTTCTCCTCCTTCCCCCAATCCCTCCCAGCATCAGAGTCTTTTCCAATGAGTCAACTCTTCTCATGAGGTGGCCAAAGTACTGGAGCTTCAGCTTTAGCATCATTCCTTCCAAAGAAATCCCAGGGCTGATCTCCTTCAGAATTGACTGGTTGGAGATATATATATATATATATATATATATGTATGTATATATAAAGAGCTGAGTGGAGTTGTCCTCAACTAGTTGACTTATTGTCACAATTTAGCAACATTTAATTAAACACTTGTAAATTTCAGTGCTGGTAACTCCATTGCATATTGGGGAGCCAATAAAATGTTTTTTTATATTTCAAATATTTTTTGTAGAGGTTTAACAGACTACCTGACCTGCCTGTTGAGAAACCTATATGCAGGTAAGGAAGCAACAGTTAGAACTGGGCATGGAACAACAGACTGGTTCCAAATAGGAAAAGGAGTACGTCAAGGCTGTATATTGTCACCCTGCTTATTTAACTTATATGCAGAGTACATCATGAGAAATGCTGGACTGGATTAAGCACAAGCTGGAAGCAAGATTGCTGGGAAAAATATCAATAACACCAGATATGCAGATGACACCACCCTTATGGCAGAA